>NC_030828.1:53573900-53838986 GCF_001704415.2 Capra hircus | reverse complement strand
AGTTGGTGATGGACAGGAGGCCTGGAGTGCTGCGATTCATAGGGCGCAAAGAGTCGGACAGGACTGAGCGACTGAACTGATTTAAAAGTTATTATATTATAATTGTTTTAATTCATGCTGTACAGAAAATGATTCAGTTTTACATACGTGTGTGTGCGTGCTTCAGTCACGTCCCACTCTTTGCAACCCTGTGACTGTAGCCTGCCAGGTTCCTCTGTCCTTGGGGTTCTCCAGGCAAAAATACTGAAGTGGGTTGCCATGCCCTCCTCTGGGGATCTTCCTGACCCAGGAATCAACCCATGGCTCCTGGTCTCCTACATTGTAGGCAGATTCTTTTTCCATTGAGCCACCTGAAAAGTCCATCTAATATATATATATACATTCTTTTTCATTATGGTTTATCACAGGATATTCAATATAAACTCCTATGTTATACAGTGGGACCTTGTTGTTTATCCTAATTTAATTCTCAGAACAACCATGTGGGGTAGATAGAGTTATTATCTCCATTTTACAGTTGAGAAATATTATGCCAAAATAAGTTGGATAGGAAGGTTATAGTCCAAGCGTTTGTTAGGACAGACCCGTGAGGAGTCCCCTAGTTTCGCCAGACGGCCCGACTTCTGCTTCTAAGAACTTTGGGGGAAAGCATATTTCTCACCTGGGATATTTTTTCTTTTAAAATGCTCTTTTTCACGTCAAGAAATTAACATTTTCCTTTGGGTGTTTTGGCAATGACTGTGAATTAAAGCCGGGTTAATATTTTTTTCCTTCTAAATTGTTAGGGGCCACAGACCAGAGGAAGATGGAGCGCTTCTCTTACAGTGTGATTTTGATCATGGCCTTTTCCAGAGCACTTGAACTGGGATTAGTCGCTGGATTGGGCGGCCTTGAACTTGCCTGTCTGTCACAGGGAGAGCTGGCCTTCAGAGATGATGGCCTTTGGTCCCAAGAGGAGCCTGCAATTCGTCACCAGCCTTCCCAGTTTGTAGCATCCATGGGAATCCAAAAGAGTAAGGAGCTGAACAGAACCTGCTGTTTGAATGGGGGAACCTGCATGCTGGGGTCCTTTTGTGCCTGCCCTCCCTCTTTCTATGGACGCAACTGTGAGCATGACTCTCGCAAAGAGAACTGTGGGTCTGTGCCCCATGACACCTGGCTGCCCAGGAAGTGTTCCATGTGTAAATGCTGGCATGGCCAGCTTCGCTGCTTTCCTCAGTCATTCCTACCCGGTTGTGATGGCCATGTGATGGATGAGCACCTCACAGCTTCCAGGACTCCAGAATTAACACTGTCTGCATGTGCTCTTATGCTACCTGGCATCTGCCTTGCTATACAAAGTTATTATTAACCCACATTTCTTTTCAACATTTGTCATGCAGATTTCATGACCTGTAAAGGCTGTCTCTCTAATGTCTCAACTGAGAGATGATAATTTGTTAGTTGCCTTGAAATAGTGAATAGATTTCCCTGTGGTCCCTAAAAGATTTCCTTGAAGCACCAGTTACTTTCCTCTGCCCGCCCTCTCCATAAAACTAGTTAAAAAAAAAAGAGTAAGCCATCTCTTGTGCCCAACTCCTGTGTTTCTGATACATGTAACTGCCAAGGGCTTACAAATAATTTTCCTTTAAAACAGGTTGAATTCTATATTCAGATTATTAAAGGTTACTCTCAATGTGGAACTGAGGCATAAAGCTTTGAATGGAGTAGACTGACATCAGTTAAGATAGTATCTTGGAAAGGAAGGACCTGTGAGGGGAGCAGAGGAGAAGGAAGGGGGGCAGATATCCACGGTGAGAGACTCGGTGCTAGAGTGATGGAGGTGTGCATATATCCTGGGTGACTAGGTAGAAAACTGGGAGCAAATGGGAGAGATTTGAGAAAATAAAATGAATGTCTTGGTAGATCTGGTAGCTACAGAGAAGCAAGTTAAAAGGCTAAGTTGAAGGGCAAGTTTCTGTCATCTATAGGAAGCTGTACGAGACAAGGGCACCTGTTTTCTGAAGGATTTGTAAAAAGAATAAAAGTGAAAGTGAAGTTGCTCAGTCATGTCCGACTTTTGCGGACCCATGGACTGTAGCCTACCAGGCTCCTCCCTCCATGGGATTCTGCAGGCAAGAGTACTGGAGTGGGTTGCCATTTCCTTCTCCAGGGGATCTTCCTGCCCAGGGATCGAACCCTGGTCTCCCGCATTCCAGGCAGACGCTTTGACCTCTGAGCCACTAGGGAAGCCCAGGGGAAAAGAATAAAGTCTTCTTTAAAAAAACTATCTAAATTCCCCTGAGATATAAAGATTGCTTAATATATTATGATTTCTCTATACTATGCAATTATTTCAATGGTGGTAAAAGAAAATGTTCACAGTATGTTTAGTGTAAGCCAGTGATAAAACCATATATTGTAAAGCCAGTTTTAAAAATATGTATCTGTTCTGTCTAGTAAAAGTGGGAATTACATTGAAAAAAAAACAAGTTGGATAATTTGCCTACATAAATTAAAAAATGAATTAGTCAATTATTCGAATAAACTTCTGACAACCACAAATTCAATGGCTCCTTCCACAATAACCTCTTTTTTCTCTCTGCTTTCAGAATTCATACTCATGGCCACAGGAAAAGGAAATGTGTCTCTTTAAAGAAGGATTTTTGCTGGTTTAGTGTTTCGTGTTGAGTTCTAGATTAAGAATCAAACTGGGGGACTTAGATTGAGTGGGTAAAATAAAGTTTTATGATTAGAATAGTCTTTGCTGAGAGTAACTCATTCATAAGTAGAAGACTGATTGTAATAGAGGATGACAGAAGTGGGTACATTTCAGTTCAGTTCAGTCGCTCAGTCATGTCCGACTCTTTGAGACCCCATGAATCGCAGCACGCCAGGCCTCCCTGTCCATCACTAATTCCCGGAGTTCACTCAGACTCGCGTCCATCGAGTCAGTGATGCCATCCAGCCATCTCATCCTCTGTCGTCCCCTTCTCCTCCTGCCCCTAATCCCTCCCAGCATCAGAGTCTTTTCCAATGAGTCAACTCTTCACATCAGGTTGGCCAAAGTACTGGAGGTTCAGCTTTAGCATCATTCTTTCCAAAGAAATCCCAGGGTTGATCTCCTTCAGAATGGACTGGTTGGATCTCCTTGCAGTCCAAGGGACTCTCAAGAGTCTTCTCCAACACCACAGTTCAAAAGCATCAATTCTTCAGTGCTCAGCCTTCTTCACAGTCCAACCCTCACATCCATACATGACCACAGGAAAAACCATAGCCTTGACTAGACAGACCTTAGTCGGCCAAAGTAATGCCTCTGCTTTCGAATATACTATCTAGGTTGGTCATAACTTTTCTTCCAAGGAGTAAGCGTCTTTTAATTTCATGGCTGCAGTCACCATCTGCAGTGATTTTGGAGCCCCCCAAAATAAAGTCTGACACTGTTTCTACTGTCTCCCCATCTATTTCCCATGAAGTGATGGGACTGGATGCCTCAGTTGTCCACTAATGTCCCAGTCAATGCCTAGTTGCTTACATGTTAGTTTTCAAGCAAGGAAATTTCATTAAATTTTCTATGACCAATACAGTATTTTCATGCCTGCTCAAAGACTTTCCTTACAGTGATATTTATTTAATATATTGAAAAAATTATTTTAATTTCAGAAAGTCTGTTTTCCCTATCAAACTGTCATTGCTTAAGATAGCAAAACAATGAACATTTATCATTTATTTCATGCATTTCTAAACATCTCTCAGACCACTCTGTGAAAATGTACTAATGTTTCTTTTATAATGCATTTTGTGGTACATTTCAAGTTGCAGTGAGGTCTGAGTTCCTAGAATATATCTCTAGATTTTAGGGTGTACTAAAAAAAAAATGATGATATAATGTTTCAAAAACTACCTGGTTTTAAAAGTCCATAAAATACCAACCAAAATATTAATTCTATGATAAATATGAACATAAAGATAGCTTTTTTTGCTGTATAGTTTACATCTTAAAGCTAGATATGAGACATTATAATATTAATTATGTGCTTTTACTCATTATAATTCTACTGATTTCTTATTGAGTTATTTAATTGAAGATGTTTGTATATTACAATTGAAGTTTTTTTTTTTTTTTTCTGAGTAAGACTTTATTCCAAGGGCCTTTACAAATAAAATTCTACTTCAAATAATTTTTAGGCATTCATTTTTTTTAAGGTCTGCTATAGTTCATGTTGAGTGTTGCAAGGTATGTTCTACTAGTTCTTTAAGATTTAAGTAAAGTGATACTTGATTTATAATATGATGAACCACATAAATAATAATTTTATTTCATTTAGCTATGTCTTCATAGTGTGTTAATGGGCCATGCACCTATAATGTTCCATATACTTTACTTCAATATCCCAAAGACTATGAAAATAAAATGTTTACTTTGGAAACTCAGAAACACAGAAAAGATATATTTCTTTAAAAGATGAAAAGAATATTTAAATTATCCTCTTTCACCAAAAGAATATATTGCAACCATTTTTTTTTTTTTTTTTAGGGATTAACTCTAAAGTAAAAAGCAGGCAGGAAATTTCTTGAAAGAAAATAAAGGCTTTGTATTTCAGTGATTACTGAAATTTTGCAAGATGATATTTGGTGGCTAAAATATAAAAATGAAAATCTCCATTGCCTAAAGTGAAACAATAACTATTCTAAATGTCTTATCCACATGACATTGAGAATAATGATGGAAAACTTTCTTAGTTTCTTTTAGTTCAACCATTTAGCTCAGACTACACTCAAAACATATACGGACACGACTGAACGACTGAACTGAACTGAACAGAACACTCTAAAACATATACTTTTACCTACCAAGAATCACTTATCATGCTTTGTCTGGTGGGAAAAAAAAAGGAGTGAAAGTGTTAGTTGATCAGTCATGTCTGATTGTTTGTGACCCTGTAAACTGTAGCCTGCCAGGCTCTCTGTCCGTGGAATTCTTTAGGCAAAAATACTGGAGTGGGTTGCCATTTCCTTCTCTAGAAGATCTTCCCTACTCTGGGATCGACTGTCTGAGCCACCAGGGAAGCCCCAGTTTCTACCTCAAAATAATTTCTACCTCAAAAGAGAAACTGCTAATTCAACTAGTTTCATTTGCTTTTAGTAAAAATCATCTGATATTTAATTTGGAAAGGAATTAAAAGTAAAAGGGACACTAGGGAACTTTTGAGGGTTATGGGTATGTTTTGTAACTTGATCATGCTTGTGGTTTCATGGCTAAATGCGTACATCAAAACATAGTAAAATTTACACTTTAAATATTTATAGTTTTTTGGTCTGCCAGTTAAATCCAATAAATATGTTTAAAAAGATGAGTGAGTGTATTGTATATATTGTGTATCAATACACAATATGAGTATATTGGAACAACAATAATAAGCTCATTCAGAGACTTAACTTTTAAGATAATTTCACTAATTACAGGATTAGAAGACAACCCAGGGTCTTTCTGCTTTTCTTCATGTCTTATGAGCAGGGACCCTGGCTACTTTTGTTCCAGGCTATCTTTTCAGTGATGTTTCTATAGTAAACAGTCTTGGAAGGTATAAGTGTCTCCCTCTAAAGCAAAGGGCAGGTTTGTTTACTGTCTAGTATGAAAAAGATAATGTGTCCCTCTGGGGCAAAGGGCAGTCAATGCTTACTGCACATTATAAGAGATCTGGGTTCCCTTTGCTTGGGGCTTCTTTCTGTAATATGACCCATGGCACATACCTTCTTGATACTACACTTAGAAACTGAGGTCTGGGACATGGTGCAAATCCTGATACTCTAGCTGCTGTACTGCTGTGAGTGATAAATTGACCTTTGTCTCTGACATAGGAGTCTCATGTCTTTTGCCAGCTTTTGTGAACTATGGCTGTTTAACTTTCAGGTATAGTAAAATGTCAGATCCTTTATAAAGTTCTTGACAGCTTTGATGATAAGGATAGGATGCTGAAAGAGACGTTGCTTTCTGGAAGAGGAAAAATGAGGGCCTCACCACTGATAAATGGGATTTCAGGGAATTCCATGAGGAGCTGATAAATATGGAACAAACTGCATGATCAACTGGGCAATAAATGATCATCCACTTTACCACTAGCTGATGAGGAGGGATTTTGAGAGATTGTTGCAGGTTGAACTCTCTTGCTTTTTTGATGATCCAGCTGATGTTGGCAATTTGATCTCTGGTTCCTCTGCTTTTTCTAAAACCAGCTTGAACATCAGGAAGTTCGCAGTTCATGTATTGCTGAAGCCTGGCTTGGAGAATTTTAAGCATTACTTTACTAGTGTGTGAGATGAGTGCAATTGTGTGGTAGTTTGAACATTCTTTGGCATTGCCTTTCTTTGGGATTGGAATGAAAACTCACCTTTTCCAGTCTTGTGGCCACTGCTGAGTTTTCCAAATTTGCTGGCATATTGAATGCAGCACTTTCACAGCATCATCTTTCAGAATTTGAAATAGCTCAACTGGAATTCCATCAACTCCACTAGCTTTGTTCATAGTGATGCTTCCTAAGGCCCACTAGACTTCACATTCCAGGATGTCTGGCTCTAGGTGAGTGATCACACTATCATGATTATCTGGGTTGTGAAGATCTTTTTTGTACAGTGCTTCTGTGTATTCTTACCACCTCTTAATACCTTCTTCTGTTAGGTCCCTACCATTTCTGTCCTTTATTGAGCCCATCTTTGTATGAAATGTTCCCTTGGTATCTCTAATTTTCTTGAAGAGGTCTCCAGTCTTTCCCATTCTATCATTTTCCTCTATTTCTTTGCATTGATCCCTGAGGAAGGCTTTCTTATCTCTCCTTGCTATTCTTTGGAACTGCATTCAAATGGGTATATCTTTCCTTTTCTCCTTTGCTTTTTGCTTCCCTTCTTTTCACGGCTATTTATAAGGCCTCCTCAGACAGCCATTTTGCTTTTTTGTATTTCTTTTTCTTGGTCTTGATTCCTGTCTCCTGTTCAGTGTCACGAACCTCCATCCATAGATCATCAGGCACTCTGTCTGTCAGATCTACTCCCTTAAATCTATTTCTCACTTCCATTGTATAGTCATAAAGGATTTGATTCAGGTCATACCTGAATGGTCTAGTGGTTTTCTCCACTTTCTTCAATTTCAGTCTGAATTTGGCAATAAGGAGTTCATGTTCCAAACCACAGTCAGCTCCCAGTCTTGTTTTTGCTGACTGTATTGAGTTTCTTCATCTTTGGATGCAAAGAATATAATCAATCTCATTTCGGTGTTGACATTCAGAAAACTAAGATCATGGCATCCAGTCCCATCACTTCATGGCATAGATGGGGAAACAGTGGAAACAGTGGCTGACTTTATTTTTGTGGGCTCCAAAATCACTGCAGATGGTGATTGCAGCCATGAAATTAAAAAATGCTTACTCATTAGAAGGAAAGTTATGACCAACCTAGACAGCATATTAAAAAAACAGAGACATTACTTTGCCAACAAAGGTTCATGGTTTTTCCAGTGGTCATGTACAGATGTGAGAGTTGGACTATAAAGAAAGCTGAGTGCCAAAGAATTGATGCTTTTGAACTGTGGTGTTGGAGAAGACTCTTGAGAGTCCCTTGGACTGCAAGGATATCCAACCAATCCATCCCAAAGGAGATCAGTCCTGGGTGTTCATTGGAAGGACTGATGTTGAAACTGAAACTCAACACTTTGGCTACCTGATGTGAAGAGTTGGCTCATTGGAAAAGACCCTGATGCTGGGAAAGATTGAGGGCAGGAGGAGAAGGGGACAACTGAGGATGAGATGGCTGGATGGCATCACCGACTCGATGGACACGGGTTTGGTTGGACTCCGGGAGTTGGTGATGGACAGGGAGGCCTGGCATGCTGCGGTTCATGAGGTTGCAAAGAGTTGGACACGACTGAGCGATTGAACTGAACTGAACTGGACTGCGGGTTGAACACTAGGGAATAAATTGAAAGGTAGCTGTTTGAATTGTGCCCTTGTCCTCTGGGTGGAAGACTCTTGTGTCAATTTGGTGGCCAGCATCAGGCCTACCCCTTCGGGTTTTAGATGCATCACTTACTTTACACTGATACCAGGCACATTCCTTGAGAAGAACACCTAGTACCTTTCTTTAGTCAAAATCGAATGTCTAACTGATAGAGGCCTTTTGACTCTCTATCCTGAGAGTCCCATTTTTTGGTGGGTCAACTCAGATTTAACAACTAATAAGATGAGAAGTTAAAAGTCATAGTCATAGTCAAAGTTACAGTTTTTCCAGGAATGATGTATGGATGTGGGAGTTGGACCATGAAGGCTGAGTGCCAAAGAATTGATGCGTTCAAATTTTGGTGCTGTAGAAGACTCTTGGGAGTTTCTTTGACTGGTGGGAGATCAAATCAGTCAATCCTAAAGGAAATCAACACTGAATATTCACTGAAAGGACTGATGATGAAGCGGAAGTTCCAATATTTGGCCACCTGATGCAAAGAGCTGACTCATTGGAAAAGACCCTGATACTGGGAAAGATTGAAGGCAGGAGGTGAAGGGGATTACAGAGGATGAGATAGTTGGATGGCATCATTGACTCAGTGGACATGAGTTTGAGCAAACTCCAGGAGACAGTAAAAAACAGGGAAGCCTGGCATGCTGCAGTTCATGGGGTCGCAAAGACTCAGACATGACTAGTGACTGAACAACAGAAACAACAAGAGAAGGATTCCTAGAGTTTCACTTGTCAAATATTCAAGGCTGCAGCTAACATTGGGCTTCGCAGGTGGCATAGTAATAAAGAATCTGCCTGCCAATGCAGGATATGCAGAATACAAGGGTTCAATCATCCCTGGGTCAGGAAGATCCCTGGAAGGAGGCAATGACAACCCGCTCCAGAATTCTTGCCTGGAAAATCCCAAGGGCAGAGGAGCCTGGCAGGCTACAGTCCATGGGATCGCAAAGAGTTGGATATGACAGCGACTGAGCATGCAGCTAATGTGGTCTGTGCAGTATCTTGGCTTTATATGAAAAAGTGATAGCTATCCCTCTGGGGAATGGGACTCTCAGTTCACAGAGGTTTTTCTGTTTGTCTGGGCTTAGTTCACTGATGGTTCATCTAGGCTGAAATAAAAAAATGAGCTGCAGTAACTGTTCAGCCTAAAGACCAGTTATATAGAACTAAAAATGGACATGTTTACCTTGCATAGTGGTCAGAAATCAAGGCCATTCTCATGCCTCTGGCCAAGACTCCCCTTGATAAACTTGTTATATACTTACAAATTGTAGGCTGTAATGAATGTCCTAGCTGGTAGTCTGTCACATAGAAAATTATAAGTGATAAATAAAAGACATGCCTCTTTGGGCCTGCGAAACTGTGGAAACAGATTAATAAAACTGTTGATTGAACTGTTTTTTGATCACTTACATAGTGCCCATGAGAAGGGCTCATCCTATGATGAGAACAGTTAGAACTAACTATGGATGCTCTGCCCGGATTGTTATCATTGCTTTGTGTATCCATCATTGTCCTGGACATGATGACATATCCACCATTATATGTTTGGTATAAATATTTCTGATGCCGAGGCTACTGCTGCATAGAAGACTTTTGGCTCTTGGCAAAAGTAAACCCATTTGTCCTTCGATAAGGGAGTCACATGACACGGGGTTGGGGCCCTCACTCACTTCTGCAGGTTGACTATATATCAGAGGAATTTGTGTCACTCCAGAAGCAAGAACTGAACTGAGTTATTCTAATTGAACCAAGGTCCTTAAGGTTTACCACCTGGCCAGGAGACCGTATTGAAGTTATTGTCAATCTCTGCCTTCTGATTGAGTCTTAGAGACTCCCATGATTTTGAACAGCATTTTCTTTTCAGGGGTACCAACTGTGGTCAGGACTGTGCATTAATGGGGAAGCCAGGCATTAGTTTGATTTCTTGCCAAAAAATACAGTGACCTGTACCTTAGGGATGGTCTAAGAGAACTTCAAAAATTTTATAAAGTTAGAAAAGGCTGGTACAAAATTTGTCCTTGACTTTCACTGAAGTGATCAGTAACACTGCCTTGACACTGAAGACATTCAAGTCAGCCTCAACTCACTAGCCAAGGTTGTTATAGATATAAAATTGCCTCACTCTTCTTCCCATACTTTTCTGTTGTGAGATGAAATTATTCTTTGTCAGAAGGCTTTTCCCTGAGGTAGATTTTCTTATAGTATAGATTTGAGAGTTCCAAATCTTTACAGATAGAAAAAGACTGTTTTTGCCCATATTGCTTCCCATATCTTTGTTTCATCCCCAAATATGTGTCAACCCCAAAGTTTCTCTGTCAGTCTGCAAAACATGGAAAGTATAAGCTCTTTTTCTTGTTTGTGCTTTTGTGTCATAAATTAGGTTTTGTGAAAGTGTTCAGTTACCATGGTGATAGCCACTAAATAATGTAAAGGAACAGAATTCTCTCTTTTAAATATAAATTGTGCATTCATACCACATCAAAAATGCACTAGATTCACTGGCTTCTTCAGCATCAGAAATACCTGACAAAAATGCCAAATTATCACGGTTTCTTCTTAAAGGGAGCAAGAACTAATGATAAGAAGTGTTTTGAGATATATAATGGAATATGTGTGGATTTAAAAAAAGATGTAAATTTAAGGAATGTAAATGAAATAGTGGTGGGAAAGTATACCATGTATACTATCTGAAGGATGTTATTTCAATTCTAATCTTATGTTTCTGGTGCAAAAAACATCTAAAGAAAATATTCCTTTTAGTTCTTCCTTTATATAGTCTGCCTTATCAGATTCTATTTCCTATTTGAAAATATAACTGAATAGAAATCAAGATGGTTTTAAAAGTATATAAGAATTTAGAATGCTATAACATTTTTTGTGAAATGTACTATATCTGATGTCACCTAAAATAGCGTTAGAAGTGACCAGATCTGATAATAGCCTAAATTATTTTTCATCTTCTTTATGGGGCTGAATTAAGTGACAAACTATTAGAGAACTAGTAACAGTACCCTGAACTGGTCTTCAAAGTTTAGTAAAGACAACAAAAGAGTCCGAAATGCAGTACTTGGATGCAATCTCAAAAATGACAGAATGATCTCTGTTCATTTCCAAGGCAAACCATTCAATATCACAGTTATCCAAGTCTATGCCCCAACCAGTAATGCTGAAGAAGCTGAAGTTGAATGGTTTTATGAAGACCTACAAGACCTTTTAGAACTAACACCCCAAAAGGATGTCCTTTTCATTCTAGGGGACTGGAATGCAAAAGTACAAAGTCAAGAAACACCTGGAGTAACAGGCAAATTTGGCCTTGGAATACAGAATGAAGCAGGGCAAAGACTAATAGAGTTTTGCCAAGAAAATGCACTGGTCATAGCAAACACCTTCTTCCAACAACACAAGAGAAGACTCTACACATGGACATCACCAGATGGTCAACACCGAAATCAGATTGATTATATTCTTTGCAGCCAAAGATGTAGAAGCTCTATACAGTCAACAAAAACAAGACCAGGAGCTGACTGCGGCTCAGATCATGAGCTCCTTATTACCAAATTCATACTCAAACTGAAGAAAGTAGGGAAAACCGCTAGACCATTCAGGTATGACCTCAGTTAAATCCGTTATGATTATATAACTGAAGTGAGAAATAGATTTAAGGGCTTAGATCTGATAGAGTGCCTGATGAGCTATGGAATGAGGTTTATGACGTTATACAGGAGACAGGGATCAAGACCATCCCCATGGAAAAGAAATGCAAAAAAGCAAAATGGCCGTCTGGGGAAGCCTTACAAATAGCTGTGAAAAGAAGAGAGGTGAAAAACAAAGGAGAAAAGGAAAGATATAAGCATCTGAATGCAGAGTTCCAAAGAATAGCAAGAAGAGATAAGAAAGCCTACTTCAGTGATCAATTCAAAGAAATAGAAGAAAAGAACAGAATGGGAAAGACTAGAGATCTCTTCAAGAAAATTAGAGATACCAGGGGAACATTTCATGCAAAGATGGGCTCGATAAAGGACAAAAATGGTCTGGACCTAACATAAGCAGAAGATATTAAGAAGAGGTGGCAAGAATACACAGAACTGTACAAAAAAGATCTTCATGGCCCAGATCATCACGATGGTGTGATCACTCATTTAGAGCCAGCCATCTTGGAATGTGAAGTCAAGTGGGCCTTGGAAAGCATCACTAGGAACAAAGCTAGTGCAGGTGATGGAATTCCAGTTGAGCTACTTCAAATCCTGAGAGATGATGCTGTGAAAGTGCTGCACTCAATATGCCAGCAAATTTGGAAAACTTTGCAGTGGCCACAGGACTGGAAAAGGTCAGTTTTCATTCCAATTCCAAAGAAAGACAATGCCAAAGAATGCTCAAACTACCACACAATTGCACTCATCTCACACACTTGTTAAGTAATGCTCAAAATTCTCCAAGCCAGGCTTCAGCAATACGTGAACCGTGAACTTTGTGACGTTCAAGCTGGTTTTAGAAAAGGCAGAGGAACCAGAGATCAAATTGTCAACATCCGCTGGATCATGGAAAAAGCAAGAGAGTTCCAGAAAAACATCTATTTCTGCTTGATTGACTATGCCAAAGCCTTTGACTGTGTGGATCAAAATAAACTGTGGAAAATTCTGAAAAAGATGGGAATACCAGACCACCTAACCTTCCTCTTGAGAAATCTGTATGCAGGTCAGGAAGCAACAGTTAGAACTGGACATGGAACAACAGACTGGTTCCAAACAGGAAGAGGAGTACGTCAAGGCTGTATATTGTCACCCTGCTTATTTAACTCATATGAAGGGTACATCATGAGAAACGCTGGACTGGAAGAAACACAATCTGGAATCAAGATTGCTGGGAGAAATATCAATCACCTCAGATATGCAGATGACAGCACCCTTATGACAGAAAGTGAAGAGGAACTAAAAAGCCTCTTGATGAAAGTGAAAGTGGAGAGTGAAAAAGTTGGCCTAAAGCTCAACATTCAGAAAACAAAGATCATGGCATCTGGTCCCATCACTTCATGAGAAATAGATGGGGAAACAGTGGAAAAATTGTCAGACTTTATTTTTTTGGGCTCCAAAATCACTGCAGATGGTGATTGCAGCCATAGAATTAAAAGATGCTTACTCCTAGGAAGAAAAGTTATGACCAACCTAGATAGCATATTCAAAAGCAGAGATATTACTTTGCCGACTAAGGTCCGTCTAGTCAAGGCTATGGTTTTTCCTGTGGTCATGTATGGATGTGAGAGTTGGACTGTGAAGAAGGCTGAGTGCCGAAGAATTGATGCTTTTGAACTGTGGTGTTGGAGAAGACTCTTGAGAGTCCCTTGGACTGCAAGGAGATCCAACCAATCCATTCTGAAGGAGATCAACCCTGGGATTTCTTTGGAAGGAATGATGCTAAAGCTGAAACTCCAGTACTTTGGCCACCTCATGCAAAGATTTGGCTCATTGGAAAAGACTCTGATGCTGGGAGGATTGGGGGCAGGAGGAAAAGGGGACAACAGAGGATGAGATGGCTGGATGGCATCACGGACTCAATGGACATGAGTCTGAGTGAACTCTGGGAGTTGTTGATAGACAGGGAGTCTGGTGTGCTGTGATTCATGGGGTCGCAAAGAGTCGGACATGACTGAGTGACCAAACTGAACTGAAAGATAATTTTTTTAATAGAATAAGAAGAAAAATTCAAGTTTATTCAAATAAAGCTAGCTGCCTAAGGGTCATAACTGAAAATTGGTGGTACAGTGGAAAAAAATATTTCTCTTATTTTTGTCTGTGCTGGATCTTCATTGTTGCACTCAGGCTTTCTCCAGGTGTGGCCGGCAGGGGCTACACTTCGTCTCAGTGCACGGGCCTCTCACTGCCGTGGCTTCTCTAGAAGCATGGGTTTCTAGATCCTGGGATCTAGGCGTGCAGGTTCAGTTGTTGTGGCTCAGGCTCTTATTTGCTCCGTGGCATGTGGAATCTTCTCAGACGAAGGGTTTGAACTCATGTCTCCTGCATTGGCAGGTGACTTCTTATCCCCTGTGTCACCAGGGAAGTCGTGGCGGTAAAATTTAAGTTCACAGGATGTGGCAAAAGACTACTCAAACTCTCATTGCGGTTAAGCGAGTGTGGGGCCCAGGGTGGAAAACGTTTCTACTTTTGACGCTTCCTTGCACGTGGAGGAAGTTCCCACTAGGTTAGCACTCCTGCCCTCTTGGTTTTCCCTTCCTGCTGTTTCATAAGGGGAGGGGAGTGACCTAATCTTATTGCTGAATTTGAAAGGGCAAACCGAACATACCAAGATTAAACCCCATTTTCTCTCCCTTCTTTTGGGAAGCCAGCTGACCACAGAAGACAGGCAGACATTGTAGCCTATTCTTCTGTGACGACCCAGGTCAGATAGTCTGATGAAACAGTGCTATGAATAACTAAGACTACTTCTATAGTTAGTCTTAAGGAGCCCTAAAGCTTTTGGATTTAAGTCATAATCTACAACGTCAGCTTTGTAGTAACAATAAGGGTAAAGTTTTCATCTTCAGGCTTTTCTTGTTGCTGGAGCACAGCTTTGCCTAACATGACGAATATAATACATTGGCTTCAATTACCTTTTTTAAATACCAGTGGTTGAAATAGCTTTACTTAATGACATTTAACATAAATTCATCTGTGCAATTCCACTGTTTAGTTTTATTCATTTTCTTTTCATTTCTGATTCATATGTTCAATTCTTTCTTCCCTGTAGGCACTCATTCTAATGTGCTTTTTGTATGCCCTTGAATATTTATGCACCGTTACAAAATATGATTCATTGTGTTATATATATTTTTAAAATTTACATAAGTATTACGTATAAAAAGCTATGTAACTTTTTCCAATTTTTACATTTTCCTCTCAAAATAATGTTGCTGTACACATATGGCTAGAGATGTGTTTCTTTGCAGAACATCTGAACTTTTGATAGACTTGTTTCATGAGAGCAGGGAAATGTCTGAGAACAGGAGTGTGGAAAGACGGCAAATGCTGAGTGGTAGCTCTTAAGGGTATATCTCTATAAGAAATCTTATGGTTTTGCTTATTGTGTGTCCTTCATGTGGTGGACATAAGACAACTAACTTGCAGGTGAGCTGAATGGGTGATTCTAAACACAGTTCTCGATTCAGGTTGTTTGTTTTTGTTATTTGGGGAAAGTTTCTTATTTGGTGAATTTAGTGGGGAAAGGGGAAGGAAAATAAAAACACTTAGGTGAAAGATAGGAAGTTGATGCCGTGGATAGGTGTTAGGGTATTGGGAAAGAGCAAGAACTAGGCTTGAAAAACATCAATTCCCCCCTCCCCTACTTAAAGCCACAGATTGACACATGAAGGAAACTGCATAGAATAGGCGCAATTCCTACAGTATCCATGCAACATGGACTCGAACAATGACTGTTTGACCAGAACTAGAGATAAAATCCTAAGACTTTGAGAGAGAATGTTTGTATTTCAAAAATAACTTTTGTTTACTGATTGAATACCTTCTATGTTTTATGCATTTTACATGGATTCTCACATTAATCCTCATACAGATTCTGAGGACAGTATAATTCTTATTCTTATTTAATAGCTGAGGAAGTTGAAGATGTATCATGAATAGAGTCAAATCCAGGATTTAAAATCTGTATTTTTGGGGGCTCCAAAATCACTGCAGATGGTGACTTCAGCCATGAAATTAAAAGACGCTTGCTCCTTGGAAGAAGAGCTATGACCAACCTAGACAGTGTATTAAAAAGCAGAGACATTACTTTGCCAACAAAGGTCCGTGTAGTCAAAGCTATGGTTTTTCCAGTACTCATATATGGATGTGAGAACTGGACTATAAAGAAAGCTGAGCACCGAAGAATTGATGGTTTTGAATTGTGTTGGAGAAGACTCTTGAGAGTCCCTTGGACTGCAAGGGGATCAAACCAGTTAATCCTAAAGGAAGTCAGTCCTGAATATTTCCTGATACTGAAGCTGAAATTCCAATACTTTGGCCACCTGATGCGAAGAACTGACTCATTGGAAAAGACTCTGATGCTGGGAAAGATTGAAGGCAGGAGGAGAAGGGGATGCCAGAGGATAAGATGGTTGGATGGCATCTCCAACTCGATGGACATGAATTTGAGCACGCTCTGGGAGTTGGTGATGGACAGGGAAGGGTGGCGTGCTGCAGTCCATGGGGTTGCAAAGAGCTGGACACGACTGAGTGACTGAGCTGAACTGAACTATATTGTCTAAAATCCATGTTCTTTCCAGTATGTGATGGTATCTCTCTATTTCAAGGAGAGAAATTTTGGGGATTTCTCTTTGGAGTCAGTATGTTAGAGCACTCCTGGTGTGCAGTTCGGGAGCAAACAACATGGCTCAGAGACAAGAAGAGTCTCTTTAAAAAGAGAGGTGAATCAGCATCACGTTGAGAACAGTAACCTTTCTATACCTGATGCAGAGTGGGAATTTGATAACTATTGAATGGATGTTTGTTAAATAAACCACAACTAGAACCATACCATTATACCATTTGTAATTTGGTGTGTATTTATATAAACTACTTGCTACTTAACCAAAGGCAGTTCTTTCCATTATATGCCTTTAGTTTTCCTGAACTAACAGTTTGTAGACCATTTGAAGTCCCAAGGCAAGCAAACAAATAGGCAATCAGAGAATCTCCCTGGGCATTGTTCGGGAACAATGCCTGAACCAGGTGTACTCAGCTGACAATGACAGCTGCTTAGCTATGGCTTCAGGTGAGCAACAAAGTAAGCAACTGCCTAAGAAATAGAGTAAAAAATGGCTTATGCGTTCCAGCTGATGGTCAGGCTTCATAGTTTCTATGTGAGAAGATACTGGAGCATGTCAAAATATCTAACAGCCCCATTATTTCTTTCATTTTTTTCTTCTCTGTTTCTTCTTCCTATCTTCCTTTCTTAATATTTTTATTTGTTTCCCCTCTTGAAATTTTCTTTTTATTTCAATAATTAGCAAGTTAATGATAAATTTTACTAAAGCATTTCCCAGACTCTATGGAAGGGATTAAAAAAAAAATGTCATTCTTCAAAAGGGGAATAATCATTATGTCACCATTAGGTATGTAAATACAGTATTTAATCAAATTACATGTTGAATACTAATGCAAGCATGTGGATATACTATCTGAGGAAGGAGAGAGAACTTAGATTAGGATATTCTGGATTTTGCCCTTCTGGTGAAAACATAATGGCTTTTCTTTATTTAAATCTTTTCCTCCCTTCTGGAAGGCTTTCAGCAGACTGAAGAGCCTAAGCCACTCCATCTTGTAAAAGAGCTCCATTTTGCAAAGGTACCGGGCAAACAGACTTAGACTTTGGATATTGCCTAAACTTGCCCCACTGTGCACGAGCCAATCAGCCCTTAGGTTAAACCTCTTGACTTTAAGTTCAAGAATTTGTGATTTACCTTGGAAGTAATGATTTACCTTTGTGATTTACCTTGGGAGTAATGATTTACCTTTGTGATTTACCTTGGAAGTAATGAGTTACCATTGTGATTTACCTTGGAAGTAATGATTTACCGTGGAAGTAAAAAAACCAATCAGAAATCCACACACAACCCTACAGAAGAGGGTAACCAATCAGTAGTCCTTCAGCCTGAATAGCCCCTTTGTTACCCTTTCACCTGAATATTCCCTATATAAGCAGTGTAACCCAAAACTCGGGGCTCCTCTCCTTAGCCACTGTGTTGGTAATGGTGGGAACCCCAGCTCGAGCTTGGTAATAAAAACTCTCTTGCTTTTGCATTGGATACCGGCTCTCTGGTGGTCATTGGGAGATTTCGCGACTTGGGCATAACACAGACCATTTTCTTATACCAAAAGAAGCAAAGAACTGTCTGAAAGTGAATTTTTGTCCTGTTTTTTTCAAATGGAATAAGGAGCCTATTGAGATTATCTCACTGCAAAGTTAAGCTTGATGTGATTTAGAATAATGCCTCTTATTAACAGAAGGTTCCAGACCTGATTGTTACCAATGTTTGTATACCTCAGTGCCAAATACTAGGTGTTTAAGTTTCAATTAATTGATGAGGTACCACTTCACACCGGTCAGAATGGCTGCGATCCAAAAGTCTGCAAGCAATAAATGCTGGAGAGGGTGTGGAGAAAAGGGAACCCTCTTACACTGTTGGTGGGAATGCAAACTAGTACAGCCACTGTGGAGAACAGTGTGGAGATTCCCTAAAAAACTGCAAATAAAACTGCCTTATGACCCAGCAATCCCACTGCTGGGCATACACACTGAGGAAACCAGAATAGAAAGAGACACATGTACCCCAATGTTCATCGCAGCACTGTTTATAATAGCCAGGACATGGAAACAACCTAGATGTCCATCAGCAGATGAACGGATAAGAAAGCAGTGGTACATATACACAATGGAGTATTACTCAGCCATTAAAAAGAATACATTTGAATCAGTTCTAATGAGGTGGATGAAACTGGAGCCAATTATACAGAGTGAAGTAAGCCAGAAAGAAACACACCAATACAGTATACTAACACATATATATGGAATTTAGAAAGATGGTAATTATGACCCTGTATGCAAGACAGCAAAAGAGACACAGATGTGTACAGCGGACTTTTGGACTCTGAGGGAGAGGGCGAGGGTGGGATGATTTGGGAGAATGGCATTGAAACATGTATACTATCATGTAAGAAATGAATCGCCAGTCTATGTTCGATGCAGGATGCAGGATGCTTGGGGCTGGTGCACGGGGATGAGCCGGAGGGATGATGTGGGGTGGGAGGTGGGAGGCGGGTTCATGTTTGGGAGCTCATGTACACCCGTGGCAGATTCATGTCAGTGTATGCCAAAACCAATACAGTATTGTAAAGTAAAATAAAAATAAAAATTAAAAAAAAGTTTCAATTAATTGTGAAATACAGATTAGGTATGAGTAAATAAAGATCCTAGGTAATTAAAAAATATGATTTTGGGGGCCATGTTTTGTATCAAAATATAAACATGTGGCATAAGTTAAATTTAATCAATAAATTTATATTTATTCATAGTCTTTTCCCATTTAGGTGGAATAGAGAATGATTTGTGTATAATTTGTTGGCAAGATGAAAAGGGCAAGATGAAAAGCTTTGTACTGAGTGGAAAACCTAAATATATTGCTTAACCTTTTCTACTTAAAAAAAAAATTCACTGCATTTTGCTATCTATGTAAAGTGGAAGAGGGTTTATTGTTAAAAGTCAGAAAACATACCAGGAACTTTGAAATCAAGTGATGTTTTGAAAACAGTAACTTTTATTTATTTTTCTTTTAACAAACTCAGAATTACTTTTAGAGGAATTCATGATAATATTGACCTGTATGACTCTATATCAAAGCAATGATGTTTAAACAAAAAATACTATATATTCAATGATATTCAAGAAATATTTGTTCAGTAATAAGAGGAAAATGAGTGCTAGAAATACATCTATCACATAACTACGTAAAACTTCCAATTGTTTTAGATGCTTTGATAGTAACATATGAGTATCCTCCTGAAAAGTTGGTATATATGGATGATGCCTGATTGATTGAAATTCATGGACTTTTCCTAGAGGAACTAAAAAGCCTCTTGATGAAAGTGAAATTTGGCTTAAAGCTCAACATTCAGAAAATGAAGATCACAGCATCCGGTCCCATCACTTCATGGGAAATAGATGGGGAAACAGTGGAAACAGTGTCAGACTTTATTTTTGGGGGCTCCAAAATCACTGCAGATGGTGACTGCAGCCATAGAATTAAAAGATGCTTACTCCTTGGAAGAAAAGTTATGACCAACCTAGATAGCATATTCAAAAGCAGAGACATTACTTTGCCGATTAAGGCCCATCTAGTCAAGGCTATGGTTTTTCCAGTAGTCATGTATGGATGTGAGAGTTGGACTGTGAAGAAAGCTGAGCACCGAAGAATTGATGGTTTTGAACTGTGGTGTTGGAGAAGACTCTTGAGAGTCCCTTGGACTGCAAGGAGATCCAATCAGTCCATTCTGAAGGAGATCAAGCCTTGGGTTTCTTTGGAAGGACTGATGCTAAATCTGAAACTCCAGTACTTTGGCCACCTCATGCGAAGAGTTGACTCATTGGAAAAGACTCTGATGCTGGGAAAATAGAAGGCAGGAGGAGAAGGGGACGACAGAGGATGAGTTGGTTGGATGGCATCACCAACTCAATGGACATGAGTTTCAGTAAGCTCCGGGAGTTGGTGATGGACAGGGAAGCCTGGCATGCTGCAGTCCATGGGTGACAAAGAGCTGGACATGACTGAGCGACTGAAGTGAATGATTACTTATGTGAATTCAAAAATGCTGATAATAAGACACATTTTTTCAATTCAGCTGAGAAAGAGGGAAGATTGTAGATAAATCAGTCTCTGATAAACGTATTTTGATTTTACATCTTAATGTTTCTTTTCTAAGAATTTTTCCATTTTTACTATCAGATAGGCAACAATTAAAAGTGATGGTATCTAATGCCAGTGAATGTAGTGGGAAATCTCATATGCTTTTTTGGTTATATATACTCTTCAAAGAAACTAATTTGGCTGTATGTACTAAGACTCCTAAAGTGTTTATTAATTTTGACCCAGGGACTTCATTTAGGAATCTATGTGAAATGATCAAAATTTTTAATAATGATTTTTTTGCAAAGCTGTTCATAACCTTATGTAATATTAAAAAATTTAAGTAACAAATTTTCAAACATAGGTTTATTAAATCATATTGACTGTGCTTTCTCTTCCTGTTCTCTTTGTTTCCAACTTAAAGTTCATTCTTCATTATAATCACTGTCTAGGAAATTCTTCATTAGCTTTGCTTCTTTTTTTGGGGGGGTGGGGTGGTTGTGCTCTACTCCCTGGCAAAATTCCAGCTGTGGAAAAACTCGACTAACAGATTTCTCCATGCCCATATTGTTGCAACTAAGAATTATTGGAGAAAATCACTCATCTTCTAAGTTATCTTTCATTTAATCTGGGCCTTTGAAACTGACAAAGATTATTTCCTGTTTGCATTCTCTAATCATTTCAAACCTCTATTGTCTACTTTTTACATAGATACTTTTTTTCTTTTGGCCTTGCCCTGCAGCCTGTGGAATTTTAGTTCCTCAGCAGTGAGAGTACAGAGTCCTAACCACTGGACAGCCAGGGAATTCTATTCTGTTTATTTTTCACTCTGTGTACTATATAGAAAAAGTAGGTGTTGCACGGTAGCTGAAAATCTATTTGCACTGGCCACCCCTTCTTTTTCTTTCTGAGATAGCATGACGGATCCCATCTCCACTGAAAGATGAAGTTCTGTATGTGGTTATGGATTCCATTCTTTCTTCTCTTCTTCAGGACCTTGTTCAAATGATTATTTTGTTTCTCCTCCCTTTAAACTTTGCTATCATTTTCAGCATTCATACATGCTTTTTGAGTCATCCTTTAAGAGAAGAGGGCTTCCCTGGTAGCTCATATGGTAAAGAACCTATCTGCAATGCAGGAGACCTGAGTTCAATCCCTGGGTTGGGATGATCCCCTGGAGAAAGAAATGGTGACTCGCTAGGTATTCTTGCCTGGAAAATCCTGTGGGCAGAGGAGGAGCCTGGTAGGTTGCAGTCCATGGGATTGCAAAGAGTTGGACAAAACTGAGTGACTAACATTTCCATTTTTAAGAGAAAAAAAAGAAGCAATCAATCATACTTTTCCTTGAACTTGCCTCTCTTTCTGTAATGCTCTTTGTAATCAAGATTCTTAGAAAAGCTGTCTCCATATGCTGACTTCCCTATCTCATCCCTTCTTTCTTCTTATTAGACTTCTGCGAACTCTTCTTACCTAACCTCTCACTGAGATCATTATAGATTCTATGTTGTTAAACCCAGTTGATTATTTTAAGTCATCAAAATACTTAATCTCTTGTTAATATGTTGGATAATGTCCTGTTTTTGGAATAGTCTCTTTCCTTGGTTTCCTTGATACTACACTACCCTGATTTTGCTCTTGCCTTTCTGGCCATTCCTAATAAAAAATATTTTTGTCTAAAACTTTGTCTCTTTTTGATATCTGAGTTTCTACTGTACATCTTTGCTTATTTTACATACTCTTCCTAAAATATTTCACTGATTCTGAGGACATGAGATATTATCTACTTATTGATGACTTCAAAATCTAATCTACACACATCCTTTCCTAAGGGCCAAGCTTCTCTGTTCATCCAATTATCAGCTTTACGTCTTCACTTTGGTATCTCACGGGTAGCCCAGATTTGTTGTCTTCCTGACTGAGCTCTTGATTGTCCCCTTCACATTCACTTCTTAACCAGTCTTTCCCAGTTTAGCAAATGAGGCCTTAATTGCTTAGTTTCTCCTGCTGTGAGTTATCCTACACATCAGCCTTTTACTTACCTCCCAGAACGAGTTCATCACCAAGTCCTGTTTATTCTACTTCCAATATATATTTTGAAATGCCTGTTTCTACCTTTTTCCATTTCTCTGTCTTGATCCTAACCAATAGCTCTGTTGCTTAGTTGCTAGCTCATGTCCCACTTTTGCAACCCCATGGGCTGTAGCTCATCAGGCTCTTCTCTCCAAGGGATTTCCCAGACAAGAATACTGGAGTGGGTTGCCATTTCCTTCTCCAGGGGATCTTCCCAACCCAGGGACTGAACCTAGGTCTCTTGCATTGCAGGCAGACTCTTTATTGACTGAGCCACCAGAGATATTTTGAAATGTCAGTTTCTCTCTTTTTCCATTTCTCTGTCTTAATCCTAACCAATAGCTCTAACTGAATTATTATAATTGCTCTCTTATTGTCTCGCAGCTTCTACTTTTCTCTCCTATAATTTATTTTCTGCCCAGCAGTCACAGAGGTCTTTTTAAAATGCAAATCTGATCATATCACTTTGGTGTAAATCCATTTATTTAGTTTTGCATTACAGTTAGGATAAAACCCACAATCCTTAACGTGCCGTAACAGATCTTGGGAGCTTTGACCCTGACTACCCGGCAGCCTGATCTCTTGCCGAACTCCCCCAGTCCCTGCCAGCTTCCTACTGTCCCATCACTCGCGTCTTTTTGTTGTTCCTCAAACACTCTGGAGTCCTTTCTCAGTTTAAGCATTTCGCACGTCTTGTTTTGTTTGCTTACTTTCCTGTCTTCTCTTTACTAGGCTGATTTGTACTCATCCATCAGGTCCCATTTTAAATTGTGCTTCCCAGAAAACGATTTCCTGATTTTCCAGATTAGTCTGAGCTCCTGTCATATTTCCTCTCATAGGACCTTGTGTGTCTTACAAAATAGCTATTGAAGTATTCAGGTTTGTAATGAACACTTTAGGGTTTAGGGTCTGTTTTTCCATCAGGATCCATTCAGAAATGGGTACTAAGAACTTAGCATAGTGCCTGGACAGCATTAGGTCTTCAATAAAAATTTTTTTAAATGAAAAGGTTTATAAAATATTTTACAGCTGTCAATGATCATATTTTATAATTAATGATGTAAGGAAATGTTTATAATTCTGTTTGTAAAACTAAAGAATAAAAAATGGCATTTAGAATAAGATCTTAGTGTGGAAAATAAAGTTACCCATTTATTTGCCTATTAAAAAGTCTGGAAGAAATCCCCCTGGCTCACCTTAGAATTTAACATTTGGGGAAGAATTGTTGGTTGTTAGAATTTTACTATTTTTGGCTGTAGGATTATAGGTGATTTCTATTTTTTATTTTGTATATTTTCTGTAGTTTTCCAGTGAAACCTCATTATCATAAAAAAACCCCTAAAAGTCGCTTAAAAAGAATTACTCAGCCATTAAAAAGAATACATTTGAATCAGTTCTAATGAGGTGGATGAAACTGGAGCCTATTATACAGAGTGAAGTAAGCCAGAAAGAAAAAGACCAATACAGTATACTAACGCATATATATGGAATTTAGAAAGATGGTAACGATAACCCTGTAAGTGAGACAGCAAGAGACACAGATGTATAGAACAGTCTTTTGGACTCTGTGGGAGAGGGAGAGCATGGGATGATTTGGGAGAATGGCATTGAAACATGTAAAATATCATATATGAAATGAATCGCCAGTCCAGGTTCGATGCATGATGCTGGATGCTTGGGGCTGGTGCACTGAGATGACCCAGAGGGATGGTACAGGGAGGGAGGAAGGAGGCGGGTTCAGGATGGGGAACACGTGTATACCTGTGGTGGATTCATGTTGATGTATGGCAAAACCAATATGATATTGTAAAGTAATTAACCTCCAATTAAAATAAATAAATTTGTATTTAAAAAAAAGAAAAATCAATTGTTGGCGCTGTACTCAAATATCAATGCATGCTTACTTCAGACCTTTTATATTATTGCCTTTTACATCCTTAAGCCTTTGCAAATCTCCATTTTAAAATATGTGATGCATCTTACTCCAGTTGAAAACATCTCTGTGCTCAGTGATCAGTGGCGTGGAGCGGATACAGCAGCTCAAAGATATGATGCTGGTGACTCACAGGGCACCCGTGTTTGTAACAGTGATCCAACTAGCAGGAGAATTAGTCAGGGTCACTGAACAAAGACAATTTGTTCAAATAGATTCAGTAAACTGCTCACTGGAATATGAACCAAAATCCCTTATCTTTGAGAAATGTATGGCTTACTTATTAGTGCAGGTTCTTTGAGGAAATATATAGGTAACAAGCTGTGAAAGTCTTCAGCTGTTTCATTCTTTACAGTACAGTGCTTAAACATTTAGAAAGAAAACCCTAATTTGCAAAGTTACATTGACAATGTAATTTTTGCATATTTAATAAACCTTAGCTACTTTAACTGAAAAGTGGAATTTTTCATGGAATGCTACCCTTTTCATTCCTGCATACATCTTAGATTTAATTTGGCATGGGACACATCAACCTTGGCTCTTAGAGACAAGGTTAGACTCTGTAGTGCATGAAAACGAGCTCTTCTAAACACTTTTTTTTTTTCAGTTTGCCACACACTCTGTGCCAGCTTTGGAGAGAACATAAAGAATGAGAATGATCCTTTTTCTTAGCTTGACAGAAAATTATGAGAGTAGATGCAAATATTTTCCTTTTTAGAATAGAGAGGATAGCATTTCTCCATGCCCCATTCCCTTTAGAATGCAAACAAGGGAGGACTTGTCATATCGTAAAGTAAAACAGCAATTGAGAAGGTTTTACATGTTTTGAATAAAGCTGTGATGTCTAATGTATAGTCTTCTGATTTTTTGTTTTAAATAGAAATTCAGAATGGCCTCATTATTATCAAAAAGATATTCTTTGGCTTGATAACTAAAAATTTTTAATGCTGTCTTAAAAAATCAGATGTGTATCAAAGCAACCTTTTTGGTTGAATTTTAGATTTGGAAAGATCAAATTCTCTAAATGATTCATATTGTTACTCTGGTTTTTCCTTAGAAGGAAAAATATCTCTACTATGATGATATATATCCAATGTACCCATTTATAGGAAACTCAGTAAAATTAGCTTTCTTTGAAAAGTCTGCATTATCATTTGTCTGAAAAGTGTGACTTGAATGAAGCTAGTGAAAGTTTAGTAAAATTGTATATTGAGGACTCTTCATTGCACGTAATATAAGCTGGCTTAAAGGGAAGAAGCTGTTTATGGACTCTGATAACTGAAAATTCCGGGCATAGGTCAGGCTTCAGGCAAAACTTATCTGAGCTAAAAGAAGATCCTCAAGACTTAGTCTCTCATTAACTCTTAGCTGTTTTTCCTCCTTATTTTTGCATTAGCTTCATTTCAGGCAGGCCAACTAACTGCACTCTCTCTACCTTTCTCCCCCTTTCAGGGCAAATATTTCTGTTTCCTAAAATAGTAATAAAATACACTTGGGACTGAGTTCCTTTGGCCTTGATTGATGAGCTTGGATTCCCTAAATTAAATCACTCTGTTCAGCATCACTCTGTGATGCTTTGATGGGCAAGATGTGAGGCATTTGCAAGTCCGGAGCCAGGGTTAGATCCAACCACTGCTCTGTATGGTCTGATGATGGGCAGAAGCAAGATATCCAAAATGCTATTATGTGAATACACATTTGTCATGGACAGAGAAAAATGATAAATACCTAATACAACTATGAAGTATTATACATATAGAAGTCATAATGTTGTTGTTCATTCCCTCAGTCATGTCCAACTCTTTGTGACCCCAGGAACTGCAGCATGCTAAGCTTCTATGTCCTTCACTATATCCCGGAGTTTGGTCAAATTCATGTCCATAGAGTCAGTGATGCCATCCAACTATCTCATCCTCTTTCAACCCCTTCTCCTCCTGCCCTCAATCTTTCCCAGCATCAAGGTTTTTACCAATTACTCTGCATCAGGTGGCCAAAAGTACTGGAGCTTCAACTTTAGCATGAGTCCTTCCAATGACTATTCAGGGTTGATTTCCTTTAGGATTGACTGGTTTGATCTCCTTGCAGTCCAAGGGACTCTCAACAGTCTTCTCCAGCACCACAGTTGGAAAGCATCAGTTCTTCAGCACTCAGCCTTCTTTGTCCTCTCTCACATCTGTACATGACTACTTGAAAAACTATAGCTTTGTCTATATATACCTTTGTTGGCAAAGTGATGTCTCTGCCTTTTAATACACTGTCTAGGTTTGTCATAGCTTTTCTTCAAAGTAGCAAGTGTCTTTTAATTTCATGGCTGCTGTCACCATCTGCAGTGATTTTGGAGCCAAAGAAAATAAATTCTGTCACTGTTTCCATTTTTTCCCTTCTATTTGCCATGAAGTGATGGGACTGGACACAATGATCTTAGTGTTTTGAATGTTGAGTTTTAAGCCAGCTTTTTCACTGTCCTCTTTTACTATCATCAAGAGGCTGTTTAGTTCCTCTTCAATTTTTGCCATAAGAGTGGTGTCATCATATCTTATGTTATTGATATTCCTTCTGGAAGTCTTGATTCCAGCTTGTGCTTCATCCAGCCCAGCATTTCACATGATGTACTCTGCATATAAATTAAATAAGCAGGGTGACATTATACACCCTTGAAGTACTCCTTTCCCAATTTTGAACCAGTTCATTGTTCCATGTTCGGTTCTAACTGTTGCTTCTTTTCTTGCAGACAGGTTTTTAGGAAGCAGGTCAGGTGGTCTGGTATTCCCATCTCTTTCAGAATTTTCCACAGTTTATTGTGATCCACGTGGTCAAAGGCTTTAGCATAGTCAATGAAGCAGAAATAGATCATAGGAAAACTATGATACAACAGATGTTGGAATTTGATCTCTGGTTCTTCTGCCTTTTCTAAATCCAACCTGTACCTCTGGAAGTTCTTGATTCACATATGGTTGTAGCCTTATTGGAAGGATTTTGAGCATTACCTTGGGAGGATGTGAAATGAGTGAAATCATGTGGTACTTTGAACATTCTTTGGCATTGCCCTTTTTTGGGATTGGAATGAAAACTGACCTTTTCCAGTCCTGTGGCCACTGCTGAGTTTTCCAAATTTGCTGGCATATTGAGTGCAGCACTTTCACAGCATCATGTTTTAGGATTTGAAATAACTCAGCTGGAATTCCACCACCTCCACTAGCTTTGTTTGTAGTAATGCTTTGTAAGGCCCACTATATGTCACACTCCAAGATGTCTGGCTTTAGGTGAGTGACCACACCATCGTGGTTGTCCAGGTCATTAAGACCTTTTGGTACAGTTCTTCTGTGTGTTCTTGCCATCTCTTAAACTCTTCTGCTTACATTAGGTCCATAATGTTTCTGTCCTTTATCGTGCCCTTCTTTGCCTGAAATGTTCCTTTGGTATCTCTGATTTTTCTTGAAGAGATCTCTAGTCTTTCCCATTCTATTGTTTTTCTCCGTTTCTTTGCATTGTTCACTTAAGAAGGCTGTCTTATCTCTTTGCTATTCCTTGGAACCCTGCATTCAGATGGGTATATCTTTCCTTTTCTCCTTTGCCTTTCCCTTCTCTTCTTTTCTCAGTTACTTTTAAAGCTTCCTAGGACAACCTTTTTGCCTTGTTGTATTTCTTTGTCTTGAGGATAGTTTTGGTCACTGCCTCCTGTACAATGTTACAAACCTCCGTC
The DNA here is from genome assembly GCF_001704415.2 of Capra hircus. Taxonomy (NCBI): domain Eukaryota; kingdom Metazoa; phylum Chordata; class Mammalia; order Artiodactyla; family Bovidae; genus Capra; species Capra hircus. The sequence goes on along the minus strand of NC_030828.1, from coordinate 53,810,906 downwards.
CGTAGTTCTTCAGGCACTCTGTCTATCACATCTAATCCTTTGAGTCTGTTTGTTACTTCCACTGTATAATCATTAGGGATTTGATTTAGGTCATACCTGAGTAGCCTAGTGGTTTTCCCTAATTTCTTCAATTTAAGTCTGAATTTTGCAATAAGGTCTTCATGATCTGAGCCACAGCTAGCTCCTGGTCTTGTTTTGCTGACTAAATAGAGCTTCTCCTTTTCTGGCTGAAGAATATAATCAATCTGATTTCAGTATTGACCATCTGGTGATGTCCAGGTGTAGAGTGGCCTCTTGTGTTGTTGGAAGAGGCTGTTTGCTCTGACCAGTGTGTTCTCTTGGCAAAACTGTTGGCTTTTCCCAAGGCCAAACTTGCCTCTTACTTCAGGTGTCTCTTCACTTCTTACTTTTGCATTCCAGTCCCCTATGGTGAAAAGGACATCTTTTTTGGTGTTAGTTCTCAAAGGTCTTGAAAGTCTTCATAGAAACATCTAACTTAAGCTTCTTTGGCTTTAGTGTTTGGGGCATGGTTTAGGATTACTGTGATACTGAATAGTTTGCTTTGGAAATGAACCTAGATCACTCTGTCGTTTTTGAGATTGTACCCAAGTACTACATTTTGGACTCTTTTGTTGACTATAAAGGCTACTCCATTTCTTCTAAGGGATTCTTGCCCACAGTAGTAGATATAATGTTTATCTGAATTAAATTTGCCCTTCCCATCCATTTTAGTTCAGTCAGTTGGTCAGTCAGTTCAGTCACTCAGTCGTGTCCGACTCTTTGCGACCCCATGAATCACAGCAAGCCAGGCCTCCCTGTCCATCACCAACTCCTGGAGTTCACTCAGACTCGTCCACAGAGTTGGTGATGCAATCCAGCCATCTCATCCTCTGTTGTCCCCCTTTCCTCCTGCCCCCAATCCCTCCCAGCATCAGAGTCTTTTCCAGTGAGTCAACTCTTCGCATGACGTGGGCAAAGTACTGGAGTTTCAGCTTTAGCATCATTCCCTCCAAAGAAATCCCAGGGCTGATCTCCTTCAGAATGGACTGGTTGGATCTCCTTGCAGTCCAAGGGACTCTCAAAAGTCTTCTCCAACACCACAGTTCAAAAGCATCAATTCTTAAGCACTCAGCTTTCTTCACAGTCCAACTCTCACATCCATACATGACCACAGGAAAAACCATAGCCTTGACTAGATGGACCTTTGTTGGCAAAGTAATGTCTCTGCTTTTAATTATGCTATCTAGGTTGGTCATAACTTTCCTTCCAAAGAGTAAGCGTCTTTTAATTTCATGGCTGCAATCACCATCTGCAGTGATTTTGGAACCCCAAAAAACAAAGTCTGACACTATTTCCACTGTTTCCCCATCTATTTTAGTTCACTGATTCCTAAAATGTTGATGTTCACCCTTAGCATCTCCTGTTTGACCACTTCCAGTTTACCTTGATTCATGGACCTAATATTTCAGGTTCCTATGCAGTATTGTTCTTTTCAGCATCAGAGTTTACATTTACTACGTACACATATATGTATGTATGTATGGCTGATCTCAGAGTAGGAGAGATGAAGGAATTGGAAGATAATAAAAATTTTGACACTAATGAAGACTAGGAGGCGATTTTTCTTGATGCCCTGAAAACTTATCATTATGGAGGCTAAAATAGAGTATGTCTCCTAGGTGATTGCTACTGACTGGGCTATTGAGGGATCATTGTGAAAGCGATATCTTTTGATCAGATGGTGGTTTTGTGGAATTTAAGTTTGCTTGTGCCTAACTGGTTCCTTTTAACTAAACATATTAGTTTGAATACCTCTTAATTACCGCACAGTTGCACTCATCTCACATGCTAGTAAATTCATGCTCAAAATTCTCCAAGCCAGGCTTTAGCAATACGTGAACCGTGAACTTCCAGATGTTCAAGCTGGTTTTAGGAAGGGCAGAGGAACCAGAGATCAAATTGCCGACATCCGCTGGATCATCGGAAAAGCAAGAGAGTTCCAGAAAAACATCTATTCCTGCTTTATTGACTATGCCAAAGCCTTTAACTGTGTGGATGACAATAAACTGTGGAAAATTCTGAAAGGGATGGGAATACCAGACCACCTGACCTGCCTCTTGAGAAACCTGTTTGCAGGTCAGGAAGCAACAGTTAGAACTGGACATGGAACAACACACTGGTTTCAAATAGAAAAAGGGATATATCAAGGCTGTATATTGTCACCCTGCTTATTTAACTTTTATGCAGAGTACATCATAAGAAACGCTGGGCTGGAAGAAGTACAAGTTGGAATCAAGATTGCTGGGAGAAATATCAATAACCTCAGATATGCAGATGACACGACTCTTATGGCAGAAAGTGAAAAGGAACTAAAAAGCCTCTTGGTGAAATTGAAAGATGAGAGTGAAAAAGTTGGCTTAAAGCTCAACATTCAGAAAACGAAGATCATGGCATCTGGTCCCATCACTTCATGGGAAATAGATGGGGAAACAGTAGAAACAGTGTCAGACTTTATTTTTGGGGGACTCCCAAATCACTGCAGATGGTGACTGCAGCCATGAAATTAAAAGACACTTACTCCTTGGAAGAAAAGTTATGACCAACCTAGATAGCATAATCAAAAGCAGAGACATTACTTTGCCAACAAAGGTCCATCTAGTCAAGGCTATGGTTTTTCCTGTGGTCATGTTTGGATGTGAGAGTTGGACTGTGAAGAAAGTTAAGTGCTTAAGAATTGATGCTTTTGAACTGTGGTGTTGGAGATGACTTTTGTGAGTCCCTTGGACTGCAAGGAGATCCAATCAGTCCATTCTGAAGGAGATCAGCCCTGGGATTTGTTTGGAAGGAATGATGCTAAAGCTGAAACTGCAGTACTTTGGCCACCTCATGGGAAGAGTTGACTCATTGGAGAAGACTCTGATGCTGGGAGGGATTAGGGGTAGGAGGAGAGGGCGACGACAGAGGATGAGATGGCTGGATGGCAACACTGACTCGATGGACGTGAATCTGAGTGAACTCCGGGAGTTGGTGATGGACAGGGAGGCCTGGTGTGCTGCGATTCATGGGGTCCCAAAGAGTCGGACACGACTGAGCGACTGAACTGAACTGAACTATGAGTGAAACTCTCTGGTGCTCAAAAGATAGTCCATAATGAAATACTAGGTCATCTTTGTATTTCAGAGTTATGGACTTTATATCACTTATTTCTAATTTCGGGAGGCACACATTATTTGGAGTATCTTTAGCAGGTTATCTTATCTTGAAATTGGCCTGAGAAATCTAAAGAAAGTTCAGACCCATTAGGGAGCCTTACTGAGTGGGACGTATTTATAACTATTTAAACCGAGTCGTTACATTTGTTCTCAGTATTCCCTTGAGGCTCAGCAGGTAAAGAATCCACCTTCAATGTGGGAGATCTAGGTTTGATCCCTGGGTTCAGAAGATCCCCTGGAGAAGGCAAAGGCTACCCACTCCAGTATTCTGGCCTGCAGAGTTCCATGGACTGTAGGGGTCACAATGAGTCGGATATGACTGACTTTCACTTTCGCTTTTCACGTTTCTTCTCTATATCTGTGTCTCTGTTTCTGGAAAGGAGGGGTGAAAGGAATGGGAGATTGAGACTGACCTATATACGCTACTATGTACAAAACTGATAATTAATGAGATCCTAGTGTGTAGCATAGGGAGCTCTACTCAGTCCTCTGTGGCGACCTAAGTGGGAAGGAAATCCAAAAAGGGGGGCGTATATGTGTAAGTATGACTGATTCGCTTTGCTGTATAGCAGAAAATAACAAAACATTGTAAAGCAACTATACTCCAATAGAAAGTTTACACACACACACACACACACACATATACACATACACACACACACACATATATACACATACACGCACACACACACACAGTCCTTACATTAGTAAAGTCAAGTCGCTCAGTGGTGTCCGACTCTTTGTGGGTCCCATGGACTGTAGCCTATCAGGCTCCTCCATCTATGGGATTTTCCAGGCAAGAGTACTGGAGTGGATTGCCATTTCCTTCTCCAGGGCCTTCTCCAGGGGATCTTCCCGACCCAGGAATTGAACCCGGGTCTCCCGCATTGCAGACAGATGCTTTACCATCTGAGCCACCAGGGAAGTCCTTACATTAGGTATTGGAAAATGTGTGTGTGTGGGAGATATTTGTAAGACTGTTTATAGGATAATGTGTGATCCCTTACAAATTTATTTTTGTCATTTATCCTGGTAATTTTATGTTGTTCTGCCTCTTTATTCTTATGTGTGTTTGGATGGGCCTGAGCATTCCAGTGAGGATGGGGAGGACAGTCTCTTGGAGTTTGTCTTTTATTTATTTATTTATTTATTTTTTTACTCAGAGAGCATTTTATTTTATTTTTTTTCCCTTTTTTAAAATTTTTTTTATTTTTTAAATTTTAAAATCTTTAATTCTTACATGCGTTCCCAAACATGAACCCCCCTCCCACCTCCCTCCCCACAACATCTATTATGGAATCGCTTGGAATCCTGTGAGAGGTCCAGAATAAATACCAGCTATCACCTAAGACTAGTTTGAGCCTTCTCAAGCGAATCTCATCAAAGATATTTTCCTAAGCCTTCTTGCTTCATATTCTTCCCTTTTCTCAGTTTCCTTTTTCTTCAAGTTTCTAGGAAATAAGAAGGTATGGGGTCTGTCTTGAAATTCAGAGTTGTTTGATTACTATTTACTTTCACCTTTGAGTCACAATATGAAAGTCATCTAAGTACACCCTAAAATGATCAAGATGGTGCTAATACAGCCAAAACTGGTGGTTAGCAAGTATCACAATATTAACTTTGTAAAGATAGGACTATTTGTGAGAATTCAGTTCTCACTTTTGCCTACAATTAGAAAATGTATTATCACTGCTAGGAATAAATATTCAGTTCAGTTCAGTCACTCAGTTGTGTCAGACTCTTTGCAACCCCATGGACTGCAGCACGCCAGGCATCTCTGTCCATCACCAACCCCTGGAGCTTACTCAAACTCATGTCCATCAAGTGGGTGATGCCATCCAACCATCTCATCCTCTGTCTTCCCCTTCTCCTCCTGCCTTCGATCTTTCCCAGCATCAGGGTCTTTTCTAATGAGTCAGTTCTTTGAATCAGGTGGCCAATGTATTGGAGTTTCAGCTTCAGCATCAGTCCTTTCAGTGAATATTCAGGGCTGATTTCCTTTAGGATGACTAGTTTGATCTCCTTGCAGTACAAGAGACTCTCAAGAGTCTTCTCCAACACCACAGTTCAAAAGCATCAATTCTTTAGCGCTCAGCTTTCTTTGTAGTTCAAGTCTCACATCCATACATGACTACTGGAAAAACCATAGCTTTGACTAGATGGACCTTTGTTGGCAAAGTAATGTCTCTGCTTTTCAATATGCTGTCTAGGTTTGTCATAGCTTTTCTTCCAAGGAGCAAGTGTCTTTTAATTTCATGGCTGCAGTCACCATCTGGAGTGATTTTGAGTGAAAGTGAAGTCGCTCAGTCATGTCCGACTCTTTGTGACCCTGTGGACTGTAGCCTACCAGGCTCCTCCCTCCATGGGATTCTCCAGGCAAGAGTACTGGAGTGGGTTGCCATTTCCTTCTCCAGGGGACCTTCCCGACCCAGGGATTGAACCCAAGTCTCCTGCATTCCAGGCAGTTGCTTTAACCTCTGAGCCACCAGGGAAGCCAGGAGTGATTTTGAAGCCCTCCAAAATAGTCTGTCATTGTTGCCATTGTTTCCCCATCTATTTGAAGTGATGGGGCCAGATGCCATGATCTTAGTTTTCTGAATGTTAATATTAAGCCAACTTTTTCACTCTCCTCTTTCACTTTCATCAAGAGGCTTTTTAGTTTTTCTTTGCTTTCTGCCATAAGGGTGATGTCATCTGGATATCTGAGATTATTGATATTTCTCCCAGCAATCTTCATTCCAGTTTGTGCTTCATCCAGCCTGGCATTTCTTATGAGGTACTCTACATATAAGTTAAATAAACAGTGTGACAATATAAAGCCTTAATGTGCTCCTTTCCTGTTTTGGAACCAGTGTGTTGTTCCATGTCCAGTTCTAACTGTTGCTTCTTCACCTGCATACAGGTTTCTCAGAAGGCATGTCAGGTGGTCTGGTATTCCCATCTCTTTGAGAGTTTTCCAGTTTGTTGTGATCCATACAGTCAAAGGCTTTGGCAAGGTCAATAATGCAGAATAAATATTACATGATTCTAAAATGTATTTTGAAAGTAAAACATTGCATTTATAGTTTTCTTTCCTTACTGGTAGCAATTTATATATTAGGCATCTTGATTATTCTGGAAAACAGCCATAATGAAATATTTAGGGTTGTTTGTTTCAAGAACAAATTTTATAAAAAGTTTGCCTTAGTAAGGTTTTTAATTTTACCCCTACTGGGCAGAAATGATGTTTCTTGAATAAGAAAATTAACATTTTCCCCCAGAAAATTGGAATGAAGAAAATCAGTAAGGGCTTAGAATTTGGGAAGGAAAATAAAGTGTCGACTCTAGATATGATAGGTCCTCCTTTCCATCTGGTGGTGACGTTGGTGTAAATTGTTGAGCTGGATAATTTAATTTAAAAGCAGATGATGCTGTCTTTCCTACTGACTAGGGTCTATTTCAAGTTCTCATTACCATAGGCACAAAATGTACTGAAGAAAGTAAATAGGTCAACGAACCTCAAGTGCAATTAAGTTCTCATGTGTAGGGCAATAACTTTAGCCTATGTCTTCCAAACTTTTAAAATTACCCCAGTGAACCAACAGCAACTTTTTAATGAGGTGCAAGAAAGGCACACTAAGAATCTGTAAGATGGAAAATCAGATAGCTATGGCGAAATCACTGCTCTGCTACACGTAGGCTTACTCCATTTGCTCTTAATGAAGCATGGCCACTTTCTGTGTTTCTGCATTTAATTCCACTTTCTGTATCTGCTAGTTTCACCTTCCTAGGGATAAAGAGACACATACATTCCAAAGAAATGAATCAACAAAGAGGAGAAGCATCTTTCTGGTGCAACATTAAAATAGAAACAAGAGAGAAGAAAGGCAAACAAGATGTTTGGTTGAAAGACCAGTGAATTAAGATCAAAAGTCTGGGTTAATTTAGCTTTAGTACTGCTATTTAGGAGCCATGTGGACCTTGGGTAAATTATTCACCTTCTTCTCATCTCAATAACATTATCTATAAAATTAGAGGTGATTTACATAACCCAACTTAATTTTATATTATGATATTTAAATAACATTTTTTAAAATGACTGCATAATTTAAAAAGTCAGGACTTTTTTTGGTTTGTTTTTGAGCTCATTTTTAAAGGAAGTATAGTTGATTTACAATATTGTATTAGTTTCAAGTATACAACAAAGTGACTCATATATATATATATATATGTTATTTTTCAGATTATTTTCCTTTATAGGTTAGGAAATATAGCTAGATATAGTTCCCTGTGCTAAACAGTAGGTCCTTGTTGGTTATCTATTTTCTGTATAGTAGTATGTATATATTAATCACAAGCTTCTAATTTATCCCTCACCAATTTTCCCCTTTGATAAACAGAAGTTTGTTTTCTATGCCTGCGAATCTTTTTATGTTTTGTAAATAAGTTCATTTGTATCTTTTCCTTTAAGATTCCACATATAAGCAATATTGTATATTTTTCTTCACTTAGTATGCTAATCTCTAAGAGTAACTTTTGCATTGAAATTGTCATTTGGGATCCACAGTTGGTTTTAGTTTTGGTGTGTGATGATAAGCAGGCAATTTTGAATTTTAGAATAGAAGTGCTTGGAATTACTTACAAGTAGGAAAAAAGCATGAGATTTTGGAAACTATGGCACTGCGCTTTATTAGTTTCTACGTGGCCTATTTTCCCCCCCTCCCATCCCCCACCCCATGCCTAGCTTTCTTTTATGGTGTTAGCTTCCTAGTTAAAGCAATGGCAAACCTAGAACTGTATGAATTTCATCAGTCTTATTTTTATGTATTTGTCTTCTTTTAGTTCACCTTTTTTTGGGGGAAGCTCCTGATACTAGTAATAGCAGTTTTTGAGGAGTGTACATTTGTTGTCTTTTTTCATTTATCTTTATGAGGTATGTGTCATTATCATTATCATTATGTAATGTGTCCAGGGCTGCAAAGTTAGGGCTTAAGCCCTGGTTTGTTCGTTTCTAGAGCCCTTCTAATCTACCTTAGAAGGCAGCATTGTATGCTTTTATCATTATATGCTTATATCATGCTCACTATATGTCAGGTGTAGCTCTAATCTCTTCAGATATACTAAGACCCACAATCCTTTTAACAATTCTATGATGCATGTCCTATTAATATACACATGTGACAGATGAAGAAATAGCTGCAGGGAAGTTAAGTAATTTTCCTAAGATCACACATAGAGTGCCAGAGCTGGAGTTTGAATCCATGAGCGCAGCTCTACAGGCTATAATCTTATATCTCGACACTACCTCTCTATGAAGCTACTACTATTCTGCTGCCGCTGCTAGTGGCTTCAGTCGTGTCCGACTCTGTGCGACCCCATAGACGCCAGCCCACCAGGCTCCCCTGTCCCTGGGATTCTCCAGGCAAGAACACTGGAGTGGGTTGCCATTTCCTTCTCCAATGCATGAAAATGGAAAGTGAAAGTGAAGTGAAATCGTGTCCGACTCTGTGCAACCCCATGGACTGCAGCCTACCAGGCTTCTCCGCCCATGGGATTTTCCAGGCAAGAGTATGGGAGTGGGGTGCCATTGCCTTCTCCAACTACTATTCTAGGAGGAGAATTTTGAAGATAATTCTTGCATTTTACAATAGTTGTGTTCTTGGAACATTTCCTGAATTAGTTATTCATTCTGACTTCCTTAAAAAATGAAGAACAGGTTATTTATGTTAACACGAGAGATTAAAGTGAATGAAGTGAGGGGAAATAAAAGAGCCTGGAGGTGGTAATAAAGAGAATTATTATGGCAAGAATATTGCAAGTGGAGACAGCTTATCTGGTAGTGAAAGTATAGCAAGAATGAAGAGAAGATATTTCAACTTTCTTGAAAGGTGCTTGTCCAGGAGCTCTGACATGTTTCCACATTTCTTGGCCCGGGTTACCCTTGGTGTGTGGCGCCAGCCTGGGTTTGGCGGAATGCTCTCACTAACTTGAAGGCCTGGAGTTTGGACTTGATTTCTTTCATACTGGAGTCATCTCTAGTGATGCAGGGCATGAAGAAGTGTGATTTGCACAAGCTCTGTACCATTTATTAGTCAGGAAGATAGGCACTTTATAGTGTATCTAGTCAGGTTTGGTAGGAAAAAATCAATGGAACAAAGGGGTGTGTGGAAGAGTTTGCTTTTTATAGGTCTCTAGATTTTATAGATTTTTTGTATTGAGGCCTAGGAATTAATTGTTCTTTTGGTGGATTGCCTGGAGCAGAGACATTTGTTCAATAACCATATTTCTTCTTGTTTATATTGAGAATTCCTCAGTGACCCTTGGTTTTGCACTTACTTTGTAGTCCTTTGTCCTACTGAAGACATGCTTCTTAAAGTTCCTTAGACCACTGTTGCTGAGGGAGGTGAGCGAGATGAGAATCTCAGGACACCTTGACTGGAACTTGGTTTGGCTGGAAGGAGGGGTCTCATTAAATCGAACATGGTAAACTCAGAGAGGAGGAGTTTGTGATATAGGACCATGGGTAGTGTTCCATAATGTGAGGGATGTATTTGACATTAGGAAAGATCTACTTTTACTGGTAGAAAAAAAGCAAAACTTTTTAAAGTAGAAAACAAATGAATCCATGCCACAGTCACCTGGGACTGAAGCTGGCAAAGGCAGCAAGCTCGGAGTGCACTCATACGGACAGAAGCAGTTATCAGAGAGGTCCAAGATATGAACGGTTTTTGAATGTGTCAATCACCATGGATGTGGGATTTCTTCCCTGAATGGCAGGGAAGCCCTGGTACCATTTATTATGACAGAGGCCTGTAAATGGCTTCGAATTCAGCAGGCAGTAGAGAATCCCTTTATGCTTCCATATCTGAGTTTTGGGTGTTCCCATACCCTACACTTTTTGATGGGATGCTTTATGTCCTTCAAGACCTGGGGTAACTAAAAATTTTAGATTTTAGAGTTAAGGATTTTAAATAGGCCAAAAGAGGATGCAGACTCCTGGCAAGCATGGAAGATATAGGAATGATTGTTTTTGGCCGGAATATGGAGAAAAAGAGTCTTCAACTAACTTAAAAAAAAAATTTAATTTAGATTTTTTTTTTAGCACCAAAAATATTTTGTATTGGGGTATAGCCAATTAACAATGTTATGATAGTTTCAGATGAACCATGAAGGGACTCAGTCATACATATACATGTATCCATTCTCCCCCCCAGAATCCCTCCCATCCAGGTGGCCACATAACATTGAGCAGAGTTCCATGTGCTAAACAATAAGTTTTTGTTGGTCATCCATTTAAAATATACCAGTGTATATATGGTCTTCCCAACTAACTTTTTTTTTTTTTTGTAGGGAAACTATTTGGTGTACTGGAATACTGAGCTCTGCATCTGAGGAGAGCCGCGTTGCTGCTGCTCGACCTTGCTGTCATGTTGACAATGGTAAGCCTACAGGATGGACTCTAGATGGCAGTGTTGCTGCCAATTTTTAAACGGGGCTTCCCAGGCTTTCTAGGGTTTCCCTGGTGACTCAGAGGTTAAAGTGTCTGCCTGCAATGAGGGTTTGATCCCTGGGTTGGGAAGATCCCCCGGAGAAGGAAATGGCAACCCATTCCAGTACTCTTGCCTGGAGAATCCCATGCACGAGGAGCCTGGTAGGCTACAGACCATGGGGTCGCAAAGAGTCAGACATGACTGAGCGACTTCACTTTCTTTAGGCCTTCCCTTATGGCTCAGCTGGTAAAAGAATCCACCTGCAATGAGGGAAATCTGGGTTTGATCCCTCGGTTGGGAAGATCCCCTGGAGAAGCGGAAGGCTAAACACTCCAGTATTCTGCCCTGGAGAATCCCATGGACTGTATAGTCCATGAGGTTGCAAAGAGACAGACGCGACTGAGTCACTTTCACTTTTCCAGGCACCCAGCTCCTTTTCTAGATGGTTCATAGTAGCATTAACACTTAAACAGCTCTCAGCCTGTTACTTGATGTATTTCTTATTTTACACATTTTAACTTTAATGGAGTTAACACCATCATGTGAGCTATTATAGCCTCAGTTTTAAGATTAGGAAACTAAGGCACAAAGAGCTTATGGAATTGGCCCAAGCTGAGTGGCAGAAATGGCATTTGAACTCAGGCCATGTGACTCCAGAGTTGGTACTCTTAATTAACATACTTTTTTCCAGTAGTCATGTATGGATGTGAGAGTTGGACTATAAAGAAAGCTGAGCACTGAAGAATTGGTGGCTTTTGAACTGTGATGTTGGAGAAGACTCTCTAGTGTCCCTTGGACCGCAAGGAGATCCAACCAGTCCATCCTAAAGGAGATCAGTCCTGGGCGTTCATTGGAAGGACTGATGTTGAAGTTGAAGCTCCAATACTTTGGCCACCTGATGAGAAGAGTTGACTCATTGGAAAAGACCCTGATGCTGGGAAAGATTGAGGGCAGGAGGAGAAGGGAACGACAGAGGATGAGATGATTGGATGGCATCACCGACTCGATGGACATGGGTTTGGGTGGACTCCGGCAGTTGGTAATGGACAGGGAGGCCTGGCGTGCTGCGGTTCATGGGGTCACAAAGAGTCGGATATGACTGAGCGACTGAACTGAACTGCTTCTTGTGGGATAATTTTTGGGTTCTAATGAACCCAGACACTGTAGGGGGACATATGCAGGGGCAACTTGATGCAGAGTGCCTGTACCCACCAAGCTGGGCACTGTGCTTCTGTTTTGTTGGGTGAGCAGCTTTTCACTAGATGTCCATCTTGCCAAGTGCTGTACCCCACCTAGCATCTTTTGCTGATGTCTCCTTCAGACACAGAAAGGGTGTTTTCTACTCCCAAGTGTGCCTCTAAACAGATAAAAAAATTTCCTGCTGGGCTGTGGACATTATGGATCAGGCACTGACCCAATAGGCCCTACTGTGCAGTGCTGCTGCTGCTAAGTCGCTTCAGTCGTGTCCGACTCTGTGCGACCCCATAGACGGCAGCCCACCAGGCTTCCCCATCCCTGGGATTCTTCAGGCAAGGACACTGGAGTGGGTTGCCATTCCCTTCTCCAATGCATGAAAGTGAAAAGTGAAAGTGAAGTTGCTCAGTCGTGTCCAATTCTTAGCGACCCCATGGACTGCAGCCTACCAGGCTCCTCTGTGCATGGGATTCTCCAGGCAAGTGTGCTTTGGGAATAAAACATAAGGGCAAAAAGACAAATACACCAGCTATTATTTCATTATATTATAATCATATATGTTTGCTGTTTTTCACTTGTCTGATACTTTATTTGATATCTTCCTCAGCATGCTGTGAGCTTTTTGAGAGAGGGATGACATATTATTCTTCAGTTTCCTGTACTTAACATAGTACTTGTTTCATAGTAGATATCTAGATATCTTTGTTGAATGGAGGAGTAAAGATAGCACAGATCCAAGTGTACTGTCCATATTGCTGACAGGTGGGACAGAGATTGCTCTTCAGGTTGTGTTCAATTTACCTGAGAAATTTGGAACTAAACCATCACCACTGCATCAAAGAAAGATGAGTGAGGGTCTTTGCCATCTGAGGAATGCGTGATATAACTTGACTGAGGCTGCACCTATCCTGGTAGAGGCCAAGAATTTTACCTCTAGGGATCTGTAGGCATTAAGAGAGCAGTCAAGAAACGTTTCTCTGTTTGAGAAAATTTATCCCGGACATGATGGCTGAGACTGTCCTAGAATTGATTATCAAGGGTACCAGTGTTCCAGTCTTACTCATTTTGGAAATAAGAAGCAGTAAACCTGAGCTTGTGTTGGAAACAATGTACAGGATTATTAAGATGGTGAAGATTTCCCCATATCCACCTTAGGAGGTTGGGGTAATAATTAGAATGGACAAGGGGTCTTTCCTGGGACTAGATAGAAGCTGAGTTGCCAAAACTCCCAGAGTCTCTTTGATTTGTTGGCTGGAGTTAGGCCAAAAACCTTGAAATAGACTCTGTATTAATTAGCATATAGAGTACATTGCTGGAAGGGAGAGACCTGAAAATATGGCCTCTAATGTAACAGTCCAGAAATATGTGGCCAGTCCAGGGTCGGTATGGATTCTGTTCCCGAAGTCATTGACAGCCCTGGTTCCTTTTTTCTCATTGCTTTTATTCCTTATATCAGAGCTTGTCTATACACATTTTGTTTGTACATCAGAATTATGTGCAGGATATGCTGGGCTGCATTGCTAGTTTCTGATACAGGTTTGGGGTATCAGAGAATTTGCCTGTCCCACAATTTCCCTGGAGATGCTCAGGCTTCCCAGATGGCACTAGTGTTAAAGAACCCGCCTGCCAATGCAGGAGACTTAAGAGACTTGGGTTTGATCCCTGGGTCAGGAAGAACCTCTGAAGTAGGAAATGGCAACCCACTCCAGTATTCTTGCCTGGAGAATCCCATGGACAGAGGGGTGGGTATAGACCATAGCGTCACACAGAGCTGGACACTACAGAAGTGACTTAGCACACACACACACACATACACTGATGCTCCTGGCCTTGTAGCCATACTTTGAGAGCCACTGTTCTAAAATATGGTTCCTGCCCATGTGGTTGAGGCTGGCTTGCCTCCACCATGCCCATATTCCAACCCTGGGAGAAGAGGCAAAGAAGAAAAGACAAGAAGCAGAACACTCCCACATCACTTAAGAACAGGTCCTGGAAGTTGCACATGCCCCTTCTGTTCACATTCATTGGCAAGAAATTTGTAACACAACTATCTGCAAGGGATACTGGGAAATGTATCTTTTAAATGGCAGATCATGTCCCAGCTGAAATGTGGGGACTCTATTGCCAAAAGGAGGAAGGGGAGGAATAGTGGTCTTCCTCCAGCCCTGCCTGCATATGGGCTTTCATATGCCCTCTGGTGGTCTGGGATGTGGAGGCAGGCTACTCTGCAGGTTCAGAACAGTACTCCGAGGACTTGAGAAAAATCCTGAGCTCAGCCAAGATTCTGGGGAGTCCTCAGAACCTTAAATTTAGCTTGTGTGCCTCAGCAGCAGTGGCTCAAAGCATTGGTTTTCTTTGTTTCCTCTGCTACCCTCCTCCTTTTCTCTCTACATCAGACCTCCCCATCAGATGGCCCTTCTTCACAGCTGATCCTTCAGCAGTTGGGTTCTTAGCCTACTGATGCTGCTTCCAGTTTTGATAGTGGTTGGCCGCTTGAGTAGGAATAAAATTTTTCTTGTTCTTCTTGTGGGTAGCTGAACTCTTAAATCTATTGCTCCAACCTGAAGTATGACCTTCAAAAACATGAAATTGTTTTAACTGCCAAGTTGCCTAGCACAGAGAGGTAAAGAACTATATTACATCTAATAAAAGGATTTACGATATGTAACAAAAGTGGTCCCTAATGTGGATCTCACTGACCTCTGTGTAAAAGTGAATAAATTTTCCTGCATTAAAATTCTCAGCAGTAGAGCTTACCTTTTGTCAACAAAAAAGCCAGTGAACTTGAAGGTTTTAATATCTCAGGGTTTTGTTAAAACATTTCTTTCACTTTATTCTCACTTGCTAAGTTTTCATGACCCTAAATTCTATTTCCACTGAAGTTTGTGTAGCATCATTCTCTTTAAAAGATGTTGCCTGAGAAAGATTAACTTAGTCTGTTTCTCTGTTGCTAACCTACATCTTTATAGGCTGTAAAAGCCTGGTCTAACATCACCCCAGTGGAACTCTTTCTGTGGTTGAAGCATAATTTGAAGCTGAACAGAGTTTTCCTGTAAAGGACAGTAGCTGAAGTCAACCTCTGAAGTTCTAATACCTTTATTCAAATCCTGGCACTTACTGTTCATACTCGAACTTTTTATTTGAATTCTCTGAGTCTCAGATTTATCTCAGTAAAATGGGGATACAAACATCCACACTAAATAGTTGTATTAAATAAAAATTATTCTGACACTTGTTAAAATGCCGAGGAATATTTTATTCAAGATTACTACAACATGATCATGCCTGTCATAATAGGAAAGAAAGAGTGGATTCAAGCCTAAATACAACAAAGGCAGCTGGGGATTTTGTAGCCAAAAACAGAGTGAGAAGGTCAGTGGATGGAGAATTACTAACAGGAGACATCAGGGAAAGAAGAATTCTTGCTAACCTGGTCCTACAGAATTTTAGCTAAAGGCAAGCTAAGGACTTAAACATCAAAAGTGAGGGATGAAATACTTGGTCAGATATCCAGATAGGGGGGGATTCTTTATGACAAGGAAGGGGCCAAGTTGAATAGAAGGCTCAGAGAAGCCGGACAAGACTTTGTCAAGTAGGGAAGCTTTGTCATTTGTGAGGCATGAATTAAATAACATTAAGTCACTACATTAAATCAGTCCCAGTAAAGTACCCAGTAAAGGCTGATTGATTAAATGGTAACTAACTTTATTATTAAAATTAACAATGATTAGATCTCCCTGCTATTTCCTGAATGTATATAAATTGGAGAACTTTTTTCATATCAAAATCCAGAGCAAATACCATTCAGGTGTCCTTATGAATTTACTAGAATGAATATCTGCTTTACGGCTTGCTGTCTACTCTGGCTCTCCTGAAGTGATGGTGTTTTGGGAAGGCAGCACCTTTGACCACCAGGTATTTGGGAGCTATATTTGAAAACTGAGTTGTGAGCTAGACCCTCATCTGCTGAAGGAGAATACTAAACCTTGAAAGAGAATGTTGATGTCAACCCAGAAACACGTCTAAACCTGTCTCAGCTGTAAGATGAAACTGAGGTGAAATAATAGTAACTGAACATGGGATTGAACTGGGGTTAGAGGACCACTAGACCAGAAAAAGTGTGATGGAAAATTTAGATAAATGTCTAAATTCCACAGCCAGCAGAGCCTGGAATATGTTTTTTTTTTTTTTTTTAACACATCAGATAGAATAAATGCAGTGTAGGCTAGATCTATTTAAATAGCATATTAAAGGAGAGGTACAGCTCAATTTCCTGGGAGCTGAAAATAGAAACTTTGGATCTGGGGTGCTGAAAGCCAAAGGGTATGATGGATTACCTTTTTAAAATCAGATTTTTCTTTTTTTGTTATTGAGTATTATGAATTCTTTACATATTTTGGATTCTAGTCTCTTATCAGGCATATGGTTAAATATTTTATTCTAATATTTTCTGTAATTTCCCATTTAATTGTGTTCATTATATTTTTTTCTGTGCTAAAGCTTTTTAGTTTGATGTATCCCACCTACTTATTTTTGGTTCTGTTGCTTGGCTTTGGTGTCATATCCCAAAAAATGCTGTGAAGTCCAATGTTAAGAAGCTTTTCCCTTATGATTACTGCTAGTAGTTTTATATAGATCTTACATTTAAATCTTTAATTCACTTCAAGATAATTTTTGTGAGTGGTATAGTGAAGTGAAGTCACTCAGTCGTCTCCGACTCTTTGCGACCCGTGGAGTGTAGCCCACCAAACTCCTCCATCCATGGGATTCTCCAGGCAAGAATACTGGAGTGGGTTGCCATTTCCTTCTCCGGGGGATCTTCCCGACCCAGGGATCAAACCCAGTTCTCTCATATTGCAGGCAGACACTTTAACCTCTGCACCACAAGGGTGAGTGGTATAAGGGTCCAATTTTATTCTTTTGCATGTGAATATCCAGTTTTCCCAATGCCATTTATTGAAGATCTAAGCTTTCCCATTGAGTGTTTTGATTCCCTTATCAAATATTAGTAGCCAAGGGAGCATGGGTTTGTTTCTGAAATATCAATTCTGTTCCATTGGTCTATGTGTCTGTTTTCATTCCTGTACCATACTATTTTAATTATGATAGCTTTGCAATGTTGTTTAAAATCAGGAATTGTGATACAACCTCTTAGTTCTTTTTTTATCAGTATTTCTTTGTCAATATAGGATCTTCTGTGTCTCCACAGGAATCTTTATGGTTTCTTCTATTTATATGAAAAATGTCATTGGAATTTTGATAGAGACTGCTTTGAATCTGTAGATGGATTTGGATAGTATGAATATTTTAACAGTATTAATTCTACAGATCCATGAACACAGATTATCTTTCCATTTATTTGTGTCTTTCATCAATATATAATAGTTTTCAGTTAAATTTATTCCAAATTATATTATTGTTTTTGATGCTACTGCAAAAGAGGTTGTTTTCTTAATTTGTCTTTCTGATAGTTAATTGTTAGTGTATAGAAATGCAACTAATTTTTATATGTTAGTTTTTTTTATTCCACAATTTTATTGAATTTGTTAGTCCTAAGAACGTTTTGGTAGAGTTTTAAGGTTTTTCTATATATATCATATCTGCAAACAGAGACAATTTTACTTCCTTTTTAATTTAAGTGCTTTTTATTTCTTTTTCTATTTTTATGATTCTGGCTGAAACTTCTAGTACTATATTAAAAATAAGTGGAAAGAGTGAACACCTATGTCTTGTGCTTGACTGTAAAGAAAAATCTTTCAAACTGTTCGAGTATAATGTTAGCTGTAAACTCAACAGATATGATCTTTATTATGTTGAACTATGCTGTTAAAGTGCTGCACTCAATATGCCAGCAAATTTGGAAAACTCAGCAGTGGCCACAGGACTAGAAAAGGTCAGTTTTCATTCCAGTCCTAAAGAAAGGCAATGGCAAAGAATGTTCAAACTACCACACAATTGTGCTCATTTCACATGCTAGCAAGGTAATGCTAAACATCCTTCAAGCTAGGCTTCAATAGTACATGAACCAAGAACTTCCCGATGCACAAGCTGGATTTAGAAGAGACAGAGGAACCAGAGATCAAGTTGCCAACATCTGTTGGGTCATAGAAAAAGCAAGAGAATGCCAGAAAAACATCTACTTCTGCTTCATTGACTATACTAAAGCCTTTGACAGTGTGGATCACAACCAACTGTGGAAAATTCTTTAAGAGATGGGAATACCAGACCACTTACCTGCCTCCTGTGAAACCTGTATGCAGGTCAAGAATCAACAGTGAGAACCGAACATGGAACAACAGACTGGTTCCAAATTGGGAAAGGAGTATGTCAAGGCTGTATATTGTTGCCCTGCTTATTTAACTTCTATGCAGAGTACATCATGCCAAATGCCAGGCTGGGTGAATCAAGAGTCAGAATCAAGCTTGCAGGAAGAGATATCAATAACATCAGATATACAGATGACACCACTCTAATGGCAGAAAGCGAAGAAGAACTAAAGAGCCTCTTGATGAGGTGAAAGAGGAGATTGAAAAAGCTGGCTTAAAACTCAGCATTCAAAAAACTAAGGTCATGGCATGTGATCCCATCACTTCATGGCAAATAGAAGGGGAAAATGAGGAAACTGACAGATTTTATTTTCTTGGGCTCCAAAGTCACTGCAGATGGTGACTGCAGCCATGAATTTAAAAGACACTAGCTACTTTGAAGAAAAGCTATGACAAACCTCGACAGCATGTTAAAAAGCAGAGACATCACCTTGAGACCAAAGGTTCATCTAGTCAAGGCTATGGTTTTTCCAGTAGTCATGTATGAATGTGAGAGTTGGACAATGAAGGAGGCCGAGCACTGAAGAATTGATGCTTTCACGTTTTGGTGCTAGAGAAGACTCTTGAGAGTCCCTTGGATTGCAAGGAGATCAAACCAGTCAATCCTAAAAGAAATCAACCCTGAATAGTCATTGGAAGAACTGATGCTGAAGCTGAAGCTCCAATATTTTGGCCACCTGATATGGCGAGCTGACTTATTGTAAAAGACACTGATGCTGGGAAAGATTAAGGGCAGGAGGAGAAGGGGACAACAGAGGGTAAGACGGTTGGATGGCATCACTGACTCAATGGACAAGAGTTTAAGCAAACTCTGGGTAATAATGAAGACAGGGAAGTCTGGTGTGCTGCAGTCCATGGGGGTCACAGATTCAGACACGACTTAGGGACTGAACAACAGCAACATATTCTTTCTATACCAAAATTTTTCAGAGCTATTATTATGGAAGCGTGTTCAATTCTGTCAGTTTTTCCTTCATCTATTGTGGTGATTATATTATTTTAATCTTTCTTTCAATTAACGTAGTCTACTACATCCAGTCATTGTCTATGTTGAATCATCCTTGAAACTCAGGGGTAAATTCCCCTTCACCATGGTGTATTATCTTTTTAATGTATTGTTGAATTCAGCTTACTAGTAATATTTTTTTATTATTATTTTATTTTATTTTTTTACTTTACAATACTGTATTGGTTTTGCCATATGTCAACATGAATCCACCACGAGTGTACATAAGTTCCCACTCCTGAATCCCCCTCCCACCTCCCTCCGCATACCATCCCTCTGGGTTATCCCAGTGCACCAACCCCAAGCATCCTGTATCCTGCATCGAACCTAGACTGGCGATTCATTTCTTATATGATGTTATACATGTTTCAATGCCATTCTCCCAAATCATCCCGCCCTC
Organism: Capra hircus; assembly: GCF_001704415.2. Lineage (NCBI taxonomy): Eukaryota > Metazoa > Chordata > Mammalia > Artiodactyla > Bovidae > Capra > Capra hircus. The sequence goes on along the minus strand of NC_030828.1, from coordinate 53,791,299 downwards.
TCCCTCTCCCACAGAGTCAAAAAGTCTGCTCTGTACATCTGCGTCTCTTTTGCTGTGCTAGTAATATTTTGTTGGGAAATTTTGCATCTATATTCATCAGGTTTATTTACCTGTAGTTTTCTGTAATACCCTTCTCTAGCTTTGGTATCAGGGTACTGTTGACCTTGTCAAATGAGTTAGGGTATGTTGCCTCCTCTTCATTCTTTGAAAGAGTTTGCGAAGGACTGATAATAATTCTTTAAATGTTTGGAGAATTCATCAGTGAAATTACCTGGCCCTGGAATTTTTTTGTTCAGTGGTTTCTGACTCCTTATGCAATATTCTTATTTGTTTTAGAATTGCTAAGATTTTATGTTTCTTTATGATTAAGTCTTGACGGGTTGTATGTTTCTAGGAATTTGTTTCTAATAGGTTATTTAATTTATATATGTGCATGTTATGGGGAGGGAGGTGGGAGGGGGGTTCATGTTTGGGAACGCATGTAAGAATTAAAGATTTTAAAATTTAAAAAATAAAAAACTTAAAAAAAAATTTATATATGTGCATGCTGTGCTCGGTCACTCAGTCATGTCCGACTTTGCGACCCCATGGAGCCCACTAGGCTCCTCTGTCCATGGGGATTCTGCAGGCAAGAACACTGGAGAGGTTGCCATGCCCTCCTCCAGGAATTTATATATATATATATAAATATATATATATATACACACATAGATATATATATGTCAGTTAGGTTCATCTGGTCTCAAGTTAGTTCAGGTCCACTGTTTTTTGAAAGTGGGGTATTAGTAAAGTCCTCTAGTATTAATGTGTGATTTCCATTTCTCTCTTCAGATTTGTTAGTTTTTGCTGAATATATGTAGGTGCTCTGATGCAGAATTTATTTATAATGAACTTAGAAAGTTTATAATTGTTATATAGTTTATATTTATAATAGTTATAACCTCTTGATAAATTGGCCCCTTTTTTCATTATATAATGACTACTTTTTGCTATATTTTTTACTTAAAATCTTTGTTTGACATAAGTGTAGCTACCCTCACTTTCTTTTGGTTTCATTGTTGTAGAATATCTTTTTCATCTTTCACTTTGGGATAAGAGGTGTTCATCCAGCTAAATGAGTCTCTTGTATGTGCTGTATAGTTGGCTCATGTTTTTATTTAATCCATTCAACAGCCACTCTATGTCTTTTGGTTTGTGAATTTAACCTTTGAAACACTTAGAGTAATTATTGATAGTTAAGGCGGCTCAGATGGTAAAGAATATGTGTGCAATGCAGGATACCTGGGTTTGATCCCCTGGATCAGGAAGATCCCCTAGAGAAGGGGATGACTACCTACTCCAGTTTTCTTGCCTGGAGAATTCCATGGACAGAGGAGCCTGGCAGGCTACAGTCCATGGGTTTGCAGAGAGACATGACTAAGCAACTAACACTCTCTTTCACAAGAAAATAATATTGCTATCTTATTATTTTCTCACTTTTTTGTAGTTCCCTTGTTATTATCCTCTCTGTCTTCCTCTGTGAGTTGATGATTTTCTCAAAGTGGTATGCTTTAATTCTCTTTTATTTATCTTTAGTGTACATCCTATATGTTTTTGCTTTGGAGTTACCATTAGGCTTACATAAAACATACGTATAATAGTCTATTTTAAGCTGATAACAACTTAACCTAGATTGCATACAAAAATTCACCCCCCAAACTTTTTTACTTTAATGTCACAATTTATAACATTTTAATTGTTGTAATATTAACAATTATTTCAATTATAGTAACTTTTAATACTTTTTCCCTTTAGTCTTATACTGGTGATAAGAGGTGAATACATAACAATTTTTACACTATTTGCATATTGTGAATTTGCCCATGAATTTACTTTACCAGTGTGCTTTATATTTTCCTGTTTTCATGTTACTAATTAGCATCTTTTGATTTCAGCTTGAAGAACTCTTTTCAGCATTTGTCAGGCAGGTCTAGTGGTGATGAACTCCCTTAAGTTTTTTTAAATTTGTCTGAGAGAGTCTTTATCTCTCCTTCATTACTGAAGGACAGCTTTGCCAGGTAAGTTTTTCTTAGCTGGAAGGTTTTATTTGTTTGTTTCTCCTTTCAGGACCATCAATATATCTTGTCGCTCTCTCTTGACCTTCAAGGTTTCTGCTGAGACATCTGCTTATAGCTTTTTGGGAGCTCCCATGTATGTGAGGATTTTTTTTTTCTTATTGCTTTTAAAATTTTCTTGTCTTTAATTTTAGACAATTTTATTATAATTTGTCTTGGAGAGGTTCTCTACACTGAGTTTGTTGACTTATGAACTTCATGAACTTGAATGTCTAAATTACTCTCTGGATTTGGGAGGTTCTCAGCCATTTTTTTTTTTTAAATAAGATTTTTGTTCCATTCTTTCTTTTCCTCTGGGACTTCAATAATTCATATATTGTTTCCATTAATGATATCCTATGGTTCACATAGCTTGTCTACCTATTTAAAAAAATTCTTTTAAATTTATTCTCACCTGACCAGATCATTTCAAATGATTTGTCTTCTACTTCACAGACTCTTTCTTCTGCTTAGATAAAATCTTCTGTTGTTACTCTTACTGTATTTTGAATATCACTATTCTTCAGCTCTAGTATTTCAGTTTGCTTCTTTTTAAAATGATTTATAACCTATCTGTTAAATTTTTTATTTTGTTCATGTATTAGTTTCCTGATTTAGTTAAATTGTTTTCTGTATTTTCTTGTAGCTCCCTGAGCTTCCTTTAAATAATTATTTTGAATTCTTAATCTGGCAAATCATAGGTCTCCATTTATTTGGGGTTGGTTCCTAGAACATTGTGATGTTCTTTTGATGGTGTCATGTTTCTTTGGCTTTTTATGTTCCTTGAAATCTTGTACTGCTATCTTTGCACTTGAAGAAGGAGTCTTCTGCTCCAGTGTTTACTGACTTCTCCAATGTGTCCAATCTCAGATTGCTTTTGCTCTAAATGGTGTGCTGGTGTTTCTCCACTCGACTATTAGACCTTTTCAAAGACTCTCTCATCCATGAGTAACTGTCAAAATCAGTATTCTTTGCGGTAAAGCATGCTAGAGAGCTCCTGCTCTGCCGCTTTGACGACATCACTCTCTGACTTGCCTTGTTCTGATGTCATGTTCCTCATGGCTCTGGCTCCCGTTATGGGAAATCTGGGAAGCATGCCTTCCCAATAGGCCAATATTCCTCAGTGCAAGCATTCTTTACCCATCAGAAAGTAGATTTGGATACTAAGTGGAGAGCATTGCCTCATTTCGTTAGTCATAACTCTTTCCTTCCCTTTGCGTCTGTTCTGCTATTCTCTTGCCTATCTCTGCGTTTGAGTGGTGCCTTCATCTAGCACATGTCTGCCTGTTGCTGCTGAACTCAGCTTGTGTGTCCACCCTCTGTATTCATTGTTGTCCTGTGCTGTGAGGCACCTAGTCCCTCTTCACTTAGATTCACTGGCTATTAATAGGAAGGCACTTGTATATTACATTCTGTATCCTAGGAGGATTATTTTTGACATTTTGTTGAAGTATATACATAAACATATAGAAAACATTAGTATATAGGTCACCGAATTTTCACAAGTCCTACACGTCCACTCAGCCAGCACCCAGTTCAAGGAACAGACTATTACCAGTGCCTCAGAAACCCCTCTCATGTTAATCCCCCATCACCATTGCCTATACCAAAGTTAACCGCATACTGACCTCTGACAGCATATTTTAGCTTTGCTGTGTTTTTGCACTTTATATGTCTAACTACATAGTAAGAATTCTTTTAGGTGTACTTCTTTTGCTTAATATGTTTGTGAGATTCATCTATATTGTTGAAAGTAAAAGTGTTTATTTTCATTGGTCTACCTATTTCTTCATGTGATATTATTATTTTAATCATTTTGGTGTCGTAGATACATCTGGCATTACCATATTATCTAAATGTTGAATAATGATGCCAGTTCTTTTTTTTAAAAAACAGAATTTAAAGATTTTGCTATTAAAGTTGGCAAGCATATTTGGAAAATGACAGAGATGCCATTATAGGTTGTCTTATTGGTAACGTCAGGAAACAAAACTTTATTTACTGCTTCACCTTTTTTTATTTTTAATTTATTCTGCTTGGTGGTAGTGATTTCCACTCTTCAGTCTTCCAGCTCACTTATCCAGTCTTCTGCCTCATTTATTCTGCTGTTCTTATTAAGTTAGAACTGGACATGGAACAACAGACTAGTTCCAAATAGGAAAAGGAGTATGTTAAGGCTGTATATTGTCACCCTGCTTATTTAACATATATGCAGAGTACCTCATGAGAAATGCTGGGCTGGAGGAAGCACAAGCTGGAATCAAGATTGCTGGGAGAAATATCAGTAACCTCAGATATGCAGATGACACCACCCTTATGGCAGAAAGTGAAGAGGAACTAAAAAGCCTCTTGATGAAAGTGAAAGAGAGTGAAAAAGTTGGCTCAAAGCTCAACATTCAGAAAACAAAGATCACGGCCTCTGGTCCCATCACTTCATGGGAAATAGATGGGGAAACAGTGGAAACAGTGTCAGACTTTATTTTTTTGAGCTCCAAAATCACTGCAGATGGTGACTGCAGCATGAAATGAAAAGACGCTTACTCCTTGGAAGGAAAATTATGGCCAACCTAGATAGCATATTCAAAAGCAGAGACATTCCTTTGCCGACTAAGGTCCGTCTAGTCAAGGCTATGGTTTTTCCAGTAGTCATGTTTGGATGTGAGAGTTGGACTGTGAAGAAAGATGAGCACCAAAGAATTGATGCTTTTGAAATGTGGTGTTGGAGAATACTCTTGAGAGTCCCTTGGACTGCAAGGAGATCCAACCAGTCCATTGTAAAGGAGACCAGTCCTGGGTGTTCATTGGAAGGACTGATGCTAAAGCTGAAACTCTAATGCTTTGGCCACCTCATGCAAAGAGTTGAGTCATTGGAAAAGACTCTGATGCTGGGAAGGATTGGAGGCAGGAGGAGAAGGGAATGACAGAGGATGAGATGGGTGGATGGTATCACCAACTCGATGGACATGGGTTTGGGTGGACTCCGGGAGTTGGTGATAGACAGGGAGGCCTGGCGTGCTGCGATTCATGGGTCTCAGAGAGTCGGACATGACTGAGCGACTGAACTGAACTGAACTGAATATATTCTTTATTTCAGCTATTGTATTGTTTCGATTTTTTTTTTAATAGCTTCTAGCTCTTAGTTAAACATTCCTTGTATCTTCCCAGTCTGTGCCTCCATTCTTTTTCTGAAATCTTGGCTTGTCTTTTCTATCATTACTCAGTTATTTTCCCAGTATATTGCCAGACTCTACTTCAATTAGTTGTTCTTCTGTGCTTTTATCTTGTTCCTTTGTCTAGAATATGTTCCTCTGTCTTCTTTTGTCTTACTTTGTGTTTGCGGTCTTTGTGGCACAGGCTGCAGGATTCTAGTTCCTTTTGCTTTGAGTGTCTGCCACGTGGTGAGTAAGGCTGCTCTAAGATGCTTCTGCAGGCTCCTGACTGGTAGGAGGGACTGGTGCCTGTCCACTAGTGAGTGGAAATGGATCTTGTCCGTCTGGTGGGCAGAGTCATGCCATGTCTTTCTGAGCCTGGGAGCTTAGGAAGAGTTTAGGTATCCACTCTGTTGATGGATGGGGTTGTGTTCTCACCCTCGTAGCTGTTTGACCTGAGGTGTCCTAAAACGAGCTTATAGGCTGTTGGGTGGGGCCAGGTCTTGATATCACAATGGGAGCCTCCAGGAGAGCTCATGTCAGTGAGCTCCCCAGGACCTCCCCAGGACCTCCCCAGTACCTCTTCACTAGTGTCTTTGTCCCCACAGTGAGCCACAGTCACTTCCCTGTTTCCCTAGGAGATCCTCCAAGACCAGCAGGTAGGTCTGGCCCAGGATCCAGTGAAGTCACTGCATTTTTCCCTGGGTTCCAGTGCACATAAGACCTTGTATGTGCCCTTCAGGTGTAGAGTTTCTCTTTCCCCTCGTCTTGGGCAGTACCTGCGATCAAGCCCTACGGGTCTTTAAAGCCAAACGCTCTGGGGCTCCTCCTCTTGATGCCAGGCTCTCAGGCTGTGGAGCCTGAAGTAGGGCTCAGAACTCTTCTTTCTGTGGGAGAACCTGTGATATATAGTTATTTTCCAATATAAGGATCACCCACTTGGTGGGTAAGGGACTTAATTATATTCTGAATGCACCTGTCCTACCTTCTCATTGTGGCTTCTTTGTCTTTGGATGTACAGTATCTTTTTTGGGTAGGTTCCAGTTCTTTTTGTTTGGTTATTCAGCCATTAGTTGTGAATTTGGTGTTTTCCTGAGAGAAGATGAGCTCAAGTCCTTCTACTTTGCCATCTTGTCTCCAACCTCCTTCACCCACTGCTCCAACTTAAAGGATAATTAGCCAACCTTTAATGTTTCAGTACTGAAGAAAATGATAATTTGAACATAGCTTATATAAAATTTCCATTGGGTTTCCTCCCATTTACTATTACTCAGGGTATTTAGCAGTGCTTATCAGGAGATATTTCTTGACAGGAAATCAATAATTTGTTATAAGGTGTTATCAAGAACAGGCTTCCCTGATGGTTCAGTGGTAAACAATCTGCTCACCAGTGCAGGAGATGTGGGTTCAATCCCTGGGTTAGAAAGATCCCCTGGAGGAGGAAATGACAACCCACTCCAGTATTGTTGCCTGGAAATCCCATGGACAGAGGAGCCTGGCAGGCTATAGTCCACGGGGTTGCAAAGAGTTAGACATGAGCAAACAATAAACATCATCAAGAACAGGGAGGGGACACTGGTGTTCGAAGGGAATCACACATTTATCTGGTTACAGAGCTGTTTTGGCAAATTTCATTTGAGATAACATAAAAAAGGGGGATTGAGAGTAGGATATTTGAATATTCAAAATTTGTTTTCTAGAAACATGTAAATGTGTACTATTTAATTGATCTTCATTCCAAGATTTCCCCATGGGCTCTGCCAAGGGCACTGTGGTAAATCACACATAGAAGTTGCATATGCCATGATATTTATGAAGAGAATTTGACATTACTCAGCCATGCTTGCGGTTGTGCATGTCTGCACATTAAACACTGGTTATCAATGATTAATGGACAACATACTTGGACAATGCTCTCCTACTTGAGCTAATGAACTAAATAGTTTATTTCATGCTCCATTTCCACAAATAAATGGCTGTAATACATAATGTGATAATTCCTGATCTCCTCGCAGTGTATTTTCTTGTCTATAATGAACACAAAAATTTTTGAAAATCAGATTAATCAGGCATTGCATTGTAATTTTATACATTGAATAGATTATGAAATATTGCTGAAATCAAAATGTTTATACTGAAAGGAAAAGAGGTGGTAAAGTTGAGAAACATCTTGAAAGGACTCAGTGAAGAGCTTTAAAAAAGCCTCATAATGGGCTTTTTTTTTTTTTCCTTCTATTTTTATCTGAACTATCCTCTTGGGTATAACTGTAGTTATTCTGCATGTTCGTGTAAACTTATAAATAAACACCATTTTTTCCTTAATCATTTTGGGATGTTTTTACACAGCAGAATTATGATTTAACTTCATATATCTAATGTGCACACTTTCACTTGTGGTTTTGTTTATTTTTCATAGGTTCTTATATAATCTTTGTGTTGAACAAGAACAATCTGTGGGATGGGGATTGTCATTCCACCTTAATTTAGCCTCTTCTTGTCTAGATTGCCCTTTAAATCTAACTATGGAGTTCATTCTTCCCCTGCTCCTGGTGAAAACTTGGGCACACTAAAATACTTCTCTGGTCTCTTTTAAATAATATTAACACATAAGATTTACCAGTCACTAAGTGTCACAATTTAGCAACCAAAAATTTCTGTTCTCCATAGTAGTCAAATATTCAGTCCTGCTTTAAAGTTGAGGCTTCTCCTAATTAGCATTTCTACTTTGGCCTCATTTAACAAATGCTGTTTCTAGTCCTCCAGGGTGGGTGGAAGTAGGTGGATTCTCTTTTGATTGGTACTGTCAACCTGATTTGGTTCTCTTTTGGGCTCAACAGATGTTTGAAAATGAGTTTATTTCTTGTAGGTGCTAGGGATATCTTATCAAAGACAGATTTCCTTAAAAAGGACAATGCATATAATTGCCACCTGGTCATTTATTTCTCTTTCAGACCAAATACTTTTAGTTTGTGTGTGTGTGTGTGTGTGTGTGAGAGAGAGAGAGATCTATTTTACCCTCTAGCAGTTTTTTGGATGAGGCCTAAAATAATTGGAAAAGTTAAACTGTTAATTACTCAGTGGTGTCTGATTCTCTGTGATACCATGGACCAGCCCCTCTGTCCATGGAATTCTCCAGGCAAGAATACTAGAGTGGCTAGCCATTTCCTTCTCCAGAGGATTTTCCCTACCCAGGGATCAAACCCAGGTCTTTTGCATTGCAGAGATTCTTTACCCTCTGAACCAACAGTAAAGCCAGTTTTTCTCCTTGTTCTTGAAGGGAAACAATTATCCATTCTCTGGAGTGTAAGTCATATGCTACTCAAGATTTACATCTTTGCTCTGACTCTGGGACAGCTAGTCAGAGGAAATCACACTAGTTTGCACAGATGTGAGCAAACAAACCACCAGACCACTAGGCACTTCAATTGCAGGGGACACAAATTAAATCCTCTGAGTTATTAAAATATTTTTGCCTGAGATGAAAGTTCATTTCTTCCTTGCAGAGGGTAAAATCTGCAACACAGCTTCAGGCCTCTTTAAAGAAATACTTTCCTTCCTCTTCTTCAGCTCCAAATCCTTTTATACCCTCAATTATGAGTAAGAGGCTTGAGGGCTGTGAATTTTTTAAAGTCCTTTTTAAATGATATGTCCTATCATTTCCTTTGGATGTATTACCTATTGTCTCTCATTGACACAACAAAAATTTCTTTTCTAACATACAGGTGTACTTATTTTCATAATGTCAATGTAAGTATTAATCACTTGATCTAAGAAAAAGTGGAAAATATTTTTTGAGCTAAATTGGAGGATTAAACACTCGGAACAGCCTCTCAGAAAGCTCTGAGAACTGTTCTGCTTTTTAGAGGTCAAAGCACAGTTATATAAGTTTTTGAGATAAAGGACTGTATATTAAATGACATACTATTGACAGTTTATACAATCCAGATCTAAGCATATGAAACAAATGGTGGGTCATGGATCATCACAGCCCCTTACAAGATTAAGAAGGAAAATGATCTCCTAAGAAGTTGTGACCCTTGATGAGATTAAAAAGGAATATTTTTTCCTAAGGAGGTCTGCTTACTGCAGGTGAACAATACACACTGAAGTGGAAGAAGGAGGTCCAAACAGACAAAGAAAAATTTTGTTTAAATTTTTCTCTTCTTGCCATAAATTATGAATTTTATTTCATAAATAGCATCTTTGATAAAGCATAGAAACCACTAAATGCAAAGATGAAAAGAACATATTCCATGACATAGGTTTCAATGAAATTTATGGTTTTCATCTACAAAAGAGTAAGACTTCTGCCATGACAGAGTAACAAGGAACTGATTTGACCTCCCAATGTGAGCAACAACAGAAAACTAAATACATGAAGCAAGCATTTTCGGGACTTGCCTTGTGGTCCGTGGTTGAGAATCTGCCTGCCAGTGGAAGGGACACAGGTTCTATCCCTGATCCATGAGGATCCTACATGTTGCAGAGCAAATAAGCTTGTGTGCCACAACTACTGAGCCCGTGCTGCAACTAATGAAGCCTGTGTACCTAGAAGCTCCACAACAAGAGAAGTTACTGCAGTGAGAGGCCCATGCATCGCAACAAAGAGTAGCCCCTGCTCACTGCAAATGGACAAAAGCCCATGCAACTGTGAAGACCCAGCCCAGTCAAAAATAATGTTAATAAATTATAAAAACAAAAACACAAGCATTTTCAGACACTGAATAATTTGGCAACCCTGGACAGTGATTCCTGAGAGGGAAATAAGGTTAACTCTGCAGTTGCCTCTGGATACTTTCTTGAGAGGTTTCTAGATTGCAGCAAAGGCTGAAAGAATTCATTATGAACACACAAGCATTACAACAAATTTTAAAGAAAGTCCTTCAGGCAGAAGGACGATGATATCGGACAGAAACATGGAGAAATGAAAAACACCAGAAATTATAAATCTCTGGGTAAGTATAGCTGGATTGGAGGTCATCTCCAATGTCTCCACTTGAATCCAGTGCACAGTGATATCCAGTTCAGTTGCTCAGTAGAATCCAACTCTTTGTGACCCCATGAACCGCAGCACGCCAGGCCTCCCTATCCATCACCAACTGCCAGAGTCTACCCAAACCTATGTCCATTGAGTCAGTGATGCCATCCAACCATCTCATCCTCTGTCATCCCCTTCTCCTCCTGTCCTCAATCTTTCCCAGCATCAGGGTCTTTCCCAATGAGTCAGCTCTTCGCATCAGGTGGCCAAAGTATTGGAGTTTCAGCTTCAGCATCAGTCCTTCCAATGAATATTCAGGACTGGTTTCCTTTAGGATGGACTGTTTGGATCTCTTACAGTCCAAGGGACTCTCAAGAATTTTCTCTAACATCACAGTTCAAAAGCATCAATTCTTTGGTGCTCAGCTTTCTTTATAGTCCAGCTCTCACATCCACACATGACCACTGGAAAAACCATAGCCTTGACTAGATGGACCTTTGTTGACAAAGAAATGTCTCTGTTTTCAATATGCTATCTAGGTTGGTCATAACTTTCCTTCCAAGGAGTAAGCATCTTTTAATTTCATGGCTGCAATCACTGATGAACAAAAGAAGGAAAAAACTGTTAACATAACCCTTTGGGGAAACTGACAGATTGTATAGTGACCAAGTGGCCACAATTCCAAATCAAACAATGTCTACAAAGTCTTTTAATACCATTCATGCTTATCTGGAAAGACAAGGGCAAGCATATTGAAATCTTGAGGGAGGATTGGATGAAGGTAATCAAAATATACAAACTTCCAGTTATAAGATAAATTAGTACTAGGGATGTAATGTAAAATGTGATAGATATAATTGATACTATTGTGTGTTATACTCGAAAGTTGTTAAGATAGTGGATCCTGGGAGTTCTCATCACAAGGAAACTTTTTTTTCTTTTATTTTGTATCTATGTGAAATGATAGATGTTTACTAAACTTACTGTGGTTATTGTTTCATGATGTATATAAGTCAAATAGTTATGCTTTCCCCCTAAACATATACAGTGCTATATGTCAATTTTTGTTACCAAATCCACTTGTGTGCAGTAAAGCCAATCTACTGACACCAGGTTGTACTGAAGGAAAGTGTAATGTTTATTGCAGAAGCTAAGCAGGGAGTTTGAGAGGCTAATTCTCAAAAGACTAGAACTTCCCAGTGGGTTTCAGGGAGAGGGTTTTAATGGCAAGGTGAGGGAGAGAGTCTCAGGGTGCCTAATCAGCTTGTTCACATTCCTCTCATTGGTTGATGATGAGGTAACAGGGTAGGGTTGATATCATCAATTTTCAGACTCTAGCTGCTCTCGGGGCAAGTGCCCATGGTCATCATGCATTTAACTTCTTCCATCTGGTGGGGGTTTTAGTATCTGCAAAACAACTGAGGAATGTGCAACAGAGACTTATCTACGTCCTTCAGGGAGGAACGAAAGAGTCTCTGACTGCTGTATGTCTGATTTACTGTTTAAATTGCTACCAGTTCTCTGGACTCAGTTGCTATTTTATTGTTGTTAGTATATATTCACATTCTTTCAATCATTAATTCTTGAACCAGGCTTTTGTGACTCAAGGGAGGCCTGAGAGATTAAAACTTTTCTACCAGCAAGAACAGGCAGAGGACATAGGAGTGTCTGTCCCAGAAGGGGACTGTAGAGTCCTGCTTGGTTACTTTATATCTCAATAAAATGTTAAAAAAAAATAACAAAAAACCTAGTGAAGTCTTTGAATTGAGAAAACCCACAACTTTGAGATGTTCATTACTTTTCAGCTCTGTGTTCTATGTGTTTAAGAGGAAAACAACAAAAATCTGCTGTCTGCATACATTGAACATGTTGCTTAATGCATATTGTACAGTCATTTTAAACATTTCATGATACTCAGCTTTAGGCAGTGTCTTTACTATAAGTGACTAGGAGACAATTTGATTCTATTCTGTGTTCGTGTGTGTTTAGTTGATTCAGTCATGTCTGACTCTTTGTGACCCCATGGACTGTAGTTTGCCAGGACCCTCTGTTCATGAGAGTGTCCCAGTGAGAATACTGGAGAGGGTTGCCATGCGCTCCTCCAGGGGATCTTCCTGACCCAGGGATTGAACTCATGTCTCCTGCATTGCAGGTGAATTCTTTACCACTGAGTCACCAGAAAAGCCCTTGAATCTGTTAGTTGCCTGGAAAGGATATTGGACAGATGGAGTTAGTCATTTTAGTCTGAGAGTCAGTGTTCTACAGAGAGGAAAGGACTTATTGTAGGTGGACTTCATAACTGCTCAATGGGGATATGGTGTCTAGTGATTGCTAGAAACATCTGTACTCTTCCATAATACAACAAAGCAAGTATATCATCTCTGAAACACTAAAATATTAGGTGATCATATAAGTCAAGAAAATTTTCTGTATTTTTGTAATTACAATCATTGATCCAGTGAACAGTAAAAGTAAAAAATCATTTCTAATTATTGATAAATGTTTGAATAGTAGACAAGTATTTAAATAGCAAAACAATACATTAAGTGAAACCTCTAAACATGCTGTAAGTAACAGGGCTTAAAATTATTTTTTCTAATTTGTAATTCTATTTAAGGGAAAGCTGCAGACTTGTTTACATACTGTATGATTGGAGTGGTTTTTTGGCTTTTGTGCTTATACATTTACATCTCCCTGAATTTGCTGGTCCATTTTCCATAAAGGTATTCATTTATGTTGGTTACCATAGAAACCAGAAGTGCTCCATTTGTACATAATTCTTTCCATATAGTCCCTCCCCTTTCTTGCTTTTCAAGTCAGCTAAATTGCTTTATGTGGCATTTTATGTAGAATAACCTTTGCGTGCTTAAGTCTTTCATGAAACAAAGCTTCAACTGTGCTACTTTATATTAATCTAAACCATAATTTTGACTTGTGAATTTTGCAGAAAAAAATGACTGAATAAAACAGAAATGTTTTCTAAGTAGAATAGCACTCACACTTCAGAGTTAAAATTGAGTAGGAAAATCAAGAGAACAGTAGTCTGCTTTAGAAAAGCTCTAACTGTTGCTTCACTAAACCATGAAAAAAGGTTTAAATAATTGGCATAGTCAAGGGGTGAATATTTTGACAAGCATTACAATCAGCTACATAGGAAGCAGTAATTGAATAACTCTGTGTACCCAAGCTTTGTGCTGGGTCAAGGGAATATAAAGACTTGGAAGATGCAGTCTCTGTCTTCAAGGTGTTTTCAAATCAGTTTGAATGCAGAGACTATAGGTTTGATAAGAAGCTGTGGAAATAAGATACTTTAAAGCTATGTCACTTGAGAAATATGCATAATATGTGTGCATTTTACACAATGGTTAAACATACTAACGAGTCACTTTTGTCCTTTTATTAGCTTAGTCACAAGCCTCTTGTAAAAGATGTCTTCCCCACCACTATTTCTTTTTCTATGTCTGTTTTGATTTCCAATTATTAATATCTGCCTTTGCCTGTGTAATTCTCCCAGTAATCCTAGGAGAGGGTAATAGATAGAGCTGAAAGAGAATGTTGGATCAGTATTCAGGAAACCAGAATTCAGCCCTGCCTCTGCCACTAATTATGAATCTCTGTGCCCTAAAGTGACGAAAGTCTAAAGTGCCCTAAAGTCTAAAGTGACTGAGCAAGTCCCTTTACTTCACTGGACTTCATGGTTCAAATCTGTAAAGTCAGAGACTGATTGGGAGTTCTTTAACATCCTGTGTCTCTCTAGGAAATGGATTCTGATTCTGTTACTCTAAAAAGCTATCTTCAGGATACTGTGCATCCCAAGGAAATGGCAACCCACTCCAGTATTCTTGCCTGGAGAATCCAATGGATAGAGAAGCCTGGAGGGCTACAGTCCACAGGGTCGCAAAGAGTCGGACACGACTGAGTGACTTCGCTTCACTTTCACAAGCGATTTATATGACGCACCTGTTAGAATTTCCCAGAAGTTTCTTAAAGTTACGCCAGGAAGGCAGTGGACAGGGCTTTTTGGCCTGAGTCACCTGTGGCTGCAGCATATTGACAGGTATGCAGAATGGCCAAATTTTAGAAGAATGGCACCTGTCACATCAGTAAACAAAGGATGTTGTGGCCATCAAAGAGTCAGCCACTGCAGCCACTCCCAACTGCATACCTTGAGGGGGTTCAGAATGGAGAAAAACAGGCTACTGGCCCTAGATAGTTGAGGTGCAAATCAAATAAATGATTTCAGTGAACCCAGACTCTTGAGTCTTCCCATATATCGAAAAGCCTTAAATTCATTAACTTGAGATGCTTGTTTTTCTGTAATGTAATCTTTGACATTCTGACACTTTTTTTTTTTTTTTGCATAAACGCCTACATATTCTGACTCCTCCCTTAATCTCTTCAAGGTAGTCCCTTAGAGCTATCTGAGGGGCTCCCTCCTGGGCCTAGGTCCTCAGCAAATCCTCCTAGTAAAACATAATTTTCAACTTTAAGGTTTTTTCCCCAGTGGACACTGATGAGGTAATTGGTGGTTTAATTAGAGTATTATTCCACCAAAAGCCTTTTAAATTTACATATACCATCAGCTCAGAATCCATCAAAAGTTTCACAGATATGATGTGAACACATCTAAGTGTCTACAATGTATTTTCTCTAAGACCTTAGTTTAGCCTTCGGTAGACACAGTCACTCTCCTGGCAACTGTCAAATATTTAGGAGTTATTGGGCTAATGCTAGGTTTGCCCATGTCTTCACTCTCATAGTGAATGTATGTTATCTGCCAGTTTCACAGAGAGTGGATATGAAAACATTTTGTAAACTGGAAAGTGTAATAGAAATATATATATATTATTGTTCATAAGTGTTTTGGGGGTCTTAACACCAGGGGACTATTATCATTTTCATCATGATGTTCTTACTTTTGGTGAAATTGAGGTAGTAAGTGGTAAATACCTGTTTCACACCTCTACGTTCTCTTTCTCTAAATTGCTCCCATTACCATCTGCCTCTCCATATCCTTAGTCTTTTTTCTGAATGTGGTTTCTATATTTTTAATTTAAATTTGTCTCCCCGCCTTGAAGACAACCTCCCTAGAAGACCTCTCAAGTGGTGGCTGTTTTCTCTTTTGTATAGTTTATAGCACTGGCCTGGAGATGAAGCCAGTGTTTTCTTTGTTTTTCATAGCTGCTTCCACATCTTTATCTCTTCTTTTACCTTAACCTCCCACCCCACTCCCACTGTCTGCAGCCTCTGCCATTAAGCCATAACACACTTTAACAATATGACCCTCACTATATTCTAATCACTTGATAGATACCCACTTGTTCAATCTTTACAGCATTCCCATGAGATTGATATTTTTATTGTCATCATTATTTCCATTTGACACACATAGCAACAGAGATGCAGAGAGTTTAAGTAACTTGCCGAAGATTGTAGAGTTGGTAAGGAGGAGAGCTAGGATTCAAACCCTTGCGGTCTGGCTTTACTCTCCATAGTTTTTCTTTACTGCCTTTATCTATACTGCCTCTGGCCCTGTTTCTCTCCATCCTCTCATCCTGATTTAATATTTTGTTGAACACTTTTACCATTTTAAAATAGTGAATATTTGTCTATTTGTTTACTATGTCTCCCCTGCCAAAATGTCAGCTCCATGAAAACAGGGACTTTATTCTCTTGTTCACTGTTTATAAATGCCGGGAATATAGCAGGTATTTAAAAATGTTTTGTGCATCAATGAATGAAGGGATGAACATTATACTATGTGCCGGTTATTCGGCAGCTCCCTCTCAGGTGGAGCTGGGGCACTGTAAACCACCTTTCTGCTTTCAGCCTAGCTGCTTCTATGTTAGAATCTGCCAGTAGGGAGCACTCGAGGGAGTTTGCAAGACTGAAGAGAAAGTGGGGAGACTGAGTCCTCCCTGTCTGTTGCCTTCTGTCAGTATCTCCCCTGCAAAGCTTCTTCCTGTAGCTGCAGTTGATACCAGATCACAGTTTTCCTAATGCTTGCAGAACCAACCCCATTCATGGCCACTCAGAGATGCCCAGCCGGTGAGCAGTACTCTCTCCTCACAGGTCTGAGTTTCAGGTCCATGGGTCCCTCCTCCAAGCATCCAAATTTTAGTCGTTATAACCTCTTCTCTTTGTCCCCTTAACTGTTAAGAATGGTCCTTGTGCTGTTTCCATGATTTCTTGGTATTTTCTTTTTGCCTTCTTAATTTTCGAATACATGGTTAATGTGTTTTAGATTAGATTATTTCTATTCCAATAACTTGGAGAAGGAAATGGCAACCTACTCCAGTGCTCTTGCCTGGAGAATCCCGTGGACAGAGGAGCCTGGTGGGCTGCTGTCTATGGGGTCGCACAGAGTCGGACACGACTGAAGCGACCTCGCAGCAGCAGCAGCATTCCAATGAGTATGGTTTCTGCCTTCTGACTTTCCTGACCAATACAAAATTGGTAATAGGAATAGGCTCAGGAAATAGAACCTCAAAGATGAGATTTGAAACCTAAGTGCAGTGCTGATTTCTGTGCTTTTGTGTAATAGGATGTTAATAATCCATGGTTCCGTGGTATGCAGTGGTATCAGGATTAATTAAAATTGCTTCTGCTATTGATAGTGTTGAATGCCTAATAGTCAAGTGCATTAGTAGCTTCTAACCAGTATGTAGGGATGACTGTAAGCATTGTGCTAAGTGATGGCTTCCTTTGAATGTACAGGAACACTCCCAGAAGAAATTCAAATTCAGATCTTTAAACTCTCAACTGAAGTCATTATCCAAGAACCAGAAGTCTTTTTAAAAGAATCTTTTATTTCTTATAACGTACTGAAAATCAGACACAAAATTTAATTGTGCCAGTTGCAGAAATACAACATAATTGCATTATTGCCAAGTCTGTTACATGAAAAGGAATTGATTGTGAAGGAGTAAAACCTGAAAGCTTAGAGTGAGGACATCTGAGTGGATTTACACTGAATATGAAGTATTAGTCAATGGAGATTTCCATGAAAACCAATAAAAATCAGGAAGAAAAATATCATGCTTTAAATAATTAATGGTGAAAATATAGTACACTTCAGTGTTCTTTAGTAGAGAGATCTCTTGGGTCCAAATGTTATACTGTCTCTGCCAATGAGTCACCGGAAATGAGAATGTTTGAGAATGTCAGCACTGAAAAAATGGTGTCAGTGGGCTGTACTGGTAGGAGCCATTATTGAAAGCTCTATGTCATTCACGGAGCCTGATGTGCTGTCGTAGCCCATCTGCTTGTCATCAGCAGCTGTCAGAATGCCTCCCTGCTTCGTTGCTCACAACTACATGTGCAAAACTCCTAGTCTTGCTCCTGCTTTTAGTCACTGTCCTGTTTTATACCATCTTCTTCATTAGGGCATCAGTCTGAACCAGCTGCTTCATGTCTTGACACATATTAAGACCCTAGTGATGGAATTTTCTTTCAAAATAAATATATGATGAGGAGTTGGAACATTGAGTTTATGGTAATATCAACACATAACAGAAGAATTATGGTATAGTAATTGATGAGTGGTCTTTGGAATCAGAATAGTTTTGAATCTTGTTCAGGTACCCACTAGCTATATAACCTTGGGCAGGTTACCTAAACTAAGACTCAAGTTTCTCCATCATTAAAATAGCAACAATAATAATTTATAGAATTTTGTGTTAAATGAAATAATGGAAAACTCCATCTATTTATTTCTTAATGATACTCTAACAAATTACCACAAACTTAGTGGCTTTTGCAATACAACTTTATTCTCTTACAGTCCAGGAGGTCAGAGGTCTGAAATGGGTATTTCTAGGGAAAAATTAAAGTGTCAGCAGGGCATTGTCATTTCTGAGGACTCTAGGGGGGAATTCATTTCCTCCATTTTCTAGTTTCTAGAGACCATTTACATTCCTTGGCTTCATTTTTCCACTTTGAAAGTCAGCAGTGTAGCATCTTTTTTTAAAAAAAATTGGAGTATAATTGCTTTACAATGTTATTATTTTATGCTGTACAGCAAAGTGAATGAGCTATATGTATACATATGCCCTCTTCCTCTTGAGCCTCCCTCTCACCCCTCCTCCCCTACACTACCCCTCTAGGTCATCACAGAACACAGAGCTAAGCTCCCTGTGTTATAGAACAGCTTCCCATTAATCATTTTACACATGAGCAGCATAGCATGTTTAAATCTCTTACTTTTCTGCCCTTCTTTTTCACTTTAAAAGGACCCTTGTTATTACATTTGGTGCATTTGAATAATCTAGGGATAATCTCCCCATCTCAATGTCAGCTGATTAAAAACCTTAATTCCATTTGCAACCTTAATTTTCTTTTGTTGGGTAAGCTAATATATTCATAGGTTCTGGATATTAAGATATGAACATCATTGGGAGGCCATTATTCTGCTTATTGCACTCAATAAATATTATTAAATAATGCATATAAAGTACTTAGTGTGGAGACTGGCATATCGGTTCACTTCAGGTCAGTTGCTCAGTTGTGTCTGACTCTGCAGCACGCCAGGCCTCCCTATCCATCACCAACTCCCGGAGCTTGCTCAGACGCATGTCCATCAAGTCAGTGATGCCATCCAACCATTTCATCCCCTGTCGTCCCCTTCTCCTCCTGCCTTCAGTCTTTCCCAGCATCAGGGTCTTTTCCAGTGAGTTGGCTCTTCACATCAGGTGGACAAAGTACTGGAGTTTCAGCTTCAACATCAGTCCTTCCAATGAACACCCAGGACTGGTCTCCTTTAGGATGGACTGATTGGATCTCCTTGTAGTCCAAGGGACTCTTCAAGAGTCTTCTCCAACACCACAGTTCAAAAGCATCAATTCTTGGGTGCTCATCTTTCTTCACAGTCCAACTCTCACATCCATACATGACCACTGGAAAAACCATAGTTTTAACTAGATGGACCTTTGTCGGCAATGTAATGTCTCTGCTTTTCAATATGCTATCTAGGTTTGTCATAGCTTTTCTTCCAAGGAGCAAGCACCTTTTAATTTCATGGCTGCAGTCACCATCTGCAGTGATTTTGGAGCCCATCAAAATAAAGTCTCTCACTGTTTCCATTGTTTCCCCATCTACTTGCCATGAAGTGATGGGACTGGATGCCATGATCTTAGTCTTCTGAATGTTGAGTTTTAAGCCAACTTTCTCACTCCTCTTTCATCTGGGGTATGGTAGGTCATTAATAGAGATACTATTTTTCAGTATCTTTGAAGTTCTTCAAATGCTTCTTTAGATTAAATACATGCACACACACACACACACATAAACAATTTGAGGAATTATAAGCAAATGGTGACTAGTATATAGATATACACATTCTTTGTTGGAGGAGGAAAGTATTAGTCACCTACTGCTGTTCACTGTGGTCCATTTTTTCCTCTCTCCCTCTCCAACATTTATGCAAATTATCTCATATGAGAGAGCCCCATATCTTTGAACTTTTTTTTTATTGTTAATCATAATTTGTATTGGTATTCTTTAAAGTTCTACCAGCTATTCTGATGTCATTACTATTTGTCTGGTTGAATGTAAAAGATATTTAGTAACGTTTATTTCATGACCATTCAGAAAAATTGGCAGTATATTAATAATGTGACTTAATATTGTTGAGGATATTTGCTTAAACTGAGAAATGGCTCTCTGACAAAAAGTCATTGATCTAGCAATGAATTTTCTCTAGTATCTATTTTTTTTACTGTTATATGTTAGAAATTTGGTTTTTGTGAAACTTAAATTTTGTTTCAATGTTTTGAATGATACGTAAAAACAGGTTGTTAGAGGCTTCATTGTGTTAGTATATTTTTGGGTAATTTTCTATGATGAGATTAAACCTTGATGAAATTATGAAACAGGTCATCTATTTTCAGTATCATCCATCCCATTTTACCTGTGCCACCGATTTCCCCCTTTTTAAAGATATTTAGTGCCTACATGGTTTCTTTCGCTTTCTACTACCAAGCTCTGTTGTGGGAAAAAAAAAAAAAAAAGTCAAAACACCAAAAGTCTCATTTATGTATTGATTGCAAAGTTAAATCAATTTTTTTCCTCTCTGGAAGATATTTACATGTTACATGCATTCCTTATTATGAAACGGCTTTGCCTCTTTTTAATAAAACTTTCAACTGAAGAGTTAGGGAAAGGCGCTTGTGTTTATAACTACATGAATATATGTGCAGAATTAAACTACCATAGAGCTAATGTGTACATTTTCTGACTTAACCTGAATCCAATCCCTCTTTTAGAAATTGAGAAATTTCTATTTTATCTTTGGTGTACCATCAATATTCAGTTGGTATCAATATACTTGATTTCAGTTAATGCCTACTTGAAATCTCTGCTCCCGGTGAGCCTGTTTGAGTTTGTTATCTCTTCATTGACTTGGGAGTCACTTTAAAGCTGCCTTTGAAGAGAACTGTTTTACATAGCTCTTTTAAAACAATAGACCATGAAACAGAAAGGTAGTGGTGTAGCTGCTTGTTTGCATGATTGAAGCAGAAAACTTCTGTGTATTATTTAGAGTTAAGATGAGGATGCTCTCCAGTCTCCATCCAGCATCATCAGATTTTTCTCTTGAGCTCTGTGGGCTTCATGCACAGTTGAAGCGATCTAGCCACGCACGGAGCGTACAATAGCATAATGTCACGTTGAAATCCAAGGGAGGAGGGATCCCATTTCCTCAGCCTGCCTTTTATTGCCGTCAGTGGTTTCCAGTGTGACTCCTGGTGCCAAGTAGTTAGAAACAATGTTATCATCAGAGAACAGTGCGTGGATTTTAATGCCTTGCAATGCTAGAGCTGACAAGTCATACTTTCAAAATGAATCTCCAGAGTCATGTGCTATGCTCCATTTGTGTACACAGGAGCTTGTGTTGTCCACAGAGAGCTTTGACCTTGCAGCAAGAACTAAGCATGTCCAATACAAAAGGGTTATGGTTGTTCAGCTGAGTTAGAACTTCAGTGCTTTATAAATCTAACCCTTTAAACGCAGGATTATTTAAAATCTCTTCATTTCATCAGGATATATTTTTTTCTCAGGTGCCCTAATGCTATTTTTGTTATGTGTTTATTAGGTTATATAGTAATACTTTCAGGGACAGCTGCTGTGAGGATTTTTTTATATCTGCTTGACACCTTTGGGGTCTTTAGCGCCATGGCTTAGTTGGTTAAACGCATACCTTTGGGCTGTTTGAAGCAAGGAAGTTCTAGAAGGTAGTTGGGGGATGTTTTTCCTATGGGCGAAATAGTCAAGGAGTGCTTGAGTTCTGAGGTTCAGATACAGGCTGGGGAAAAAACAGCCACACTTCAGATCTTACTACCTTTTTGCAAAAACTTTGGTCTTGCTGGGCCTCTTTCACCTTCTCTTCAATTGAAGGCTTTTGTAGGGCACAGAGACAAGCAGATGAGTTTATTCTGGACAGGGCAGCAGATATTTCACAATTAGAATTTAGTTCATACTCTTTTCATAGAAACTTCTGGTGAGTATATTTATGGAAATGATCTGTAGTCATCCATGATCTAAAGTCAGAATGGATGGAAGGGATACTTACATCCTTTTAAAGTCCTTTCTCAGCAAGTATATAATTTGTCCCTGGAGGATATTTCTAAGCAAGTTTTTTTCTTGGCATGTTTAAAAACTCTGGTCTTCTTTTTCTAATAAAGAATTTTTAATAGCCTCTCAAATTGCTGAATTTGCATTTTTAATAGTTTCTGCTTGAACATTTCTGCTTCTGTATAATTAGAATATTTCAAAGTAGAACTTATGTTCACTTTTTTCATATTTCTGGGAAAATGATGCTCCATTTTAACTATATAATGTTAAAAGTTTTAAAAACTAGTGATAGACTAAATAGAAATTTTTTATTCAAATTGCTATATATGGAACAATTATTTAATCAGACTCAATATCATTTTGTCATGTATATTTTATATATTGGGTTTAATTCTCTTAAGTTCTCTTTGTAGTTAATTGTCTCAGGAGAAGAGAGAAACAGGATAAAAGTTAAGTATGGATAAGAATTGTAAATTTTTAATTAAAAATAGGAATCAGTTCAGTTCAGTTCAGTTACTCAGTCGTGTCCAACTCTTTGTGACTCCATGCACTGGAGCATACTAGGCCTCCCTGTCCATTACCAGCTCCCAGAGTCCACCCAAACTCATGTCATTTGAGTCAGTGATGCCATCCAACCATCTCATCCTCTGTCGTCCCCTTCTCCTCCCCCTTCAATCTTTCTCAGCATCAAGGTCTTTTCCAATGAATCAGTTCTTTGCATCAGGTGGCCAAGTATTGGAGTTTCAGCTTCATCATGAGTCCTTCCAGTGAACATTCAGGACTGATTTCCTTTAGGATAGACTGGTTGGCTCTCCTTGCATTCCAAGGAATACTAAGACCTTATATTGACCAGTGATTGTTGCCTACAAGAATGTTTTAGTCTTTTGTGATAGAAGAATATTTTCCACTAAACAAGAAAAAAGTACTTTAATTTTTTAATAAAATAAGTAATTTAATTCCTATTAAATTCCTTTTCTGATGTAGCAACTTTTGGATTAAACCAAGGAGCAGAACCTACTTCTGATGAAGAAATTACTGTGTAACACATTGAGCACTGCTTGGTCAAAGATGAGACTCCTGGGTGTGCATCCTACATTGTCCACACAACTGAGATCTTTTGTAAAAGAGATTAACCTGGGGCCCAGTAGCAACTATATCATGGCCCCAAAGGAATTACTCCTGTCCTAAGTTGTATCTATCTCAAAGGAGAATTCCTGGATCGCTTTAGAAGGACTAGAGAAGGAAGTAAAGGAGATGATTCTTGTCACTAAAACTCCCTCTCTGACCTGCATAATGTAGCCTGTTTATTAAGAGCTTGATTGTTAATATAACCAATACTCAACTTGATTTTCCTGTGTGAGTGGACTAGAAAGAATTGACATACGCTGCTTCCACAACTCCTTTATTTCTCTAGCTAAACTGGGGTATGGTCTAAAACTAATTACCATTGATCAGAAATATTTAGCGAAAGGGGTGTTTTGTTAACTAAACCTTCTTATTACTCAGGATTTATAAACTATATATCACAAAATGATTGCAAGGTTTATAATACACTAACATCCTCAGATCCCTAAATTTATATATGTATTATTCTTCACAGGAAAACACAAAATTTAGGTAATTTCAGGAGCTCTTAATAAGGGCACTAATTATAAAAGTCTGGGCAGAGTATAAAGAAAATATGACTAGTGCAGTACCCTGAACCAGTAACATTACTATCCCTAAGATGAAAGGGGCAGGGGAAAAGTTTAGTGGTGAGAGAGACAATGAGCAAGAGTGGAGGGAGAGGGGGAGAGACAGAGAGAGAAAGACAGAGTGTGAGAGAATTGTATGAAAAGAGCTATCTGCAAAGGATCTTCCAGGAGCTGTGACCTTTGGCAGAGGGACTCAGTCAGCTCCAAGCAACTCTTCAGTGAAGGAGGTGGAGGAACCTCACTCTCCTGTCTCCTTCAGATCTCCTCTCGAGAGCACTCCATTTGCTGAGTGCAAAAAGCAAGGTTACCCATTGTTGCAGTTCATCTGGGCCAGGCTTCTGGGGTACAGTGTGGTGTAAAAGAGTGAAGAGAAGATCTAGAATGACAAACAAGACATCATAATTGTATGCAATTTAAAATGTGACGATTCAGAAGACACAAGTGTTTCTGAACGTTTGTGGAAAATCAGTATGAACATTGATCCTCACTGTATAATATTTTGACTGTGTATTAATTCACGGACATATTCTGAAAATGACTGACTTTGTGTATTTTTCTATTTATCTATGTAAAATATGGATATATTTATATCTATATACAGAGAAGGCAATGGCACCCCACTCCAGCACTCTTGCCTGGAAAATCCCATGGATGGAGGATCCTGGTGGGCTGCAGTCCATGGGGTCGCTAGGGGTTGGACACGACTGAAGCAACTTGGCAGCCGTAGCAGCAGCATATCTATAGAAATATATATTTTGGTTGGCATCTTGTTATAAAAGTAAAGGATTGCAAAAACATCCGCAGAAAAGACCACTATCCTTCTACGTCAATCACTAGTTCTTTACATTACAGTTGCTAGCTATTTCCTCTAGTAAAATAATAATGACAAAAATAATATCTTAAAAGATCAAATCCTGTCCTATATATAGTATCTCTTTCTACCATAAACACTTAATAGAAGGATGAGTGGAGCAAAAATAGTTCAATAGTCTCTGATTAAACAAGGGTTACTAGAATAAGGCATTGCAATCTGTACCTACAATGAAACATTTTTTAATCTGAGATATTTTGAGAACATGGTGGTCAAAATATCTCAGTGCTTCACATCCTTGACGTATTTTGACACAACCCATACTTAACATTCCTCATGTAATCTATTCTTTTATTCCATCAAGACAAAATGTTGTACTAAACAAAGTTAAACAGGTGAGGAAGACTTTACTCAAGGCCAATGGAATAGAGGTGAGAGACCAAAAGATGCTGTCTGAACTCAACCCTACTGAAACAAAGGGCTGGACAATTTTTAAGAGATTGATTGGGTGAATTTTAGGCCATTTGTGGTTTTTTTTTTTTTTCACTTTTTACTTTATATTGGAGTATTAACAATGTATTAGTTTTAGGTGTACAACAAAGTGATTCAATTACACATATACATATGTATATATTTTTTTCAAATTCTTTTCCCAATTAGATTTTTATAGAATATGAAGCAATTTCCCTGTGTTATGATTCTTACATCTTCATGACAGCAGGTAGTTTTACAACTTGGAGCAAGGCACCCACTGCTCACCAAAGATAGGCCACTACCCTCCCACAGAAACTGAAAGATAGGGGCACTGTCTTCTATGAGGGAGATGTGAAAAGGTCATTGAGAAAGCTCCCAGGTCATTGAGAAAGAGCCCTGAGTTGTAAAACTGGAAAGAGGCTTTAAAAAGATTTACATTTCTAAGAGGCAGGGGGAAATTTTCAAAGATTTCTAAAGAAACTACTCTAAGAAAATGGAGATCAGAGACAGACTGAGGAGGAAACCTGTCTCAAGTTTAGCCAAGTGGAGGGAAACGGTAAGGCCACCTTGGTCATACACGTCTTACCTGTCTCCTATTTTAATCTTCTATTGATTCCATCCCGCTCAAGCTGTACTTTGTGCATTTCTCCACCCCCTATGAAAGCTCCCATACGTTGTCAATATTTTGGTAGCCTACTACATCCATTGCTTTGCTTTAACTGATGGTATAACTTTTCCTTGCAACTTTCTTCAGCAGAATCCCCTTATTTCCTCAAACCACAAGCACTTTGGGATGGGGAGGAAGAGTCCATGATTGCTTCAGTCCTTCCCTTATCTGTGATACAAAATATATTTACTTAATGAAGATTTTACTGATACACTGTGGCAATCTATTCCTTCTTCTTCCTATGCTTAATCAACTTCCTCAGTACTTCTGCAAATTCACTGAAATCACTGGCTTCAGACTTGGAATCATTGTTCTTATTCCTTGTACTTGGTTCACTCAATGTCAGATTTCAAGGTCTTATTTCTAAGTTCCTTGAAGTCCTCAAGTTTAGAGACTTACACCCCATCATATCCTTGGCTTTATTGTAAGCCTACATTACTTTGCCTTTTTAAAAAAATCCTAAATTATAGCTTACTACCCTCTCACCATCTGTTATTATCTTTTCCATTTTCTCACTCATTTGCTCCCACTATGCTTTTTCACTGGGCTTCTGTCCCTGTTCCCTTTTATTTTTTCCTTGAAAAAATGAAAGTGTCTTGTCCAACTCTTTGAGACCCCATGGACTGTGCCTGCCAGGTTCCTCTGTGCATGGCATTCTCCAGGAAAGAAAAGCCATTCCCTTTTCCTGAGGACCTTCCTGACTCAGGGATTGAACCTGGGTCTCCTGCATTGCAGGCAGATTCATTACTGACTGAGCTGCCTTTATACCTGTCTTCACTTCCTATCATATCTGACTTTATGTTGTAGTTAACTCCTATGTGCTTCTTCCAGCCCAGCGTTTCTCACGATATGCTCTGTATATAAGTTAAATAAGCAGGGTGACAATATACAGCCTTAACGTACTCCTTTTCCTATTTGGAACCAGTCTCTTGTTCCATGTCCAGTTCTAACTGTTGCTTCCTGACCTGCAGAGAGATTTCTCAAGAGGCAGGTCAGGTGGTCTGGTATTCCCATCTCTTTCAGAATTTTCCAGAGTTTGTTGTGATCCACACAGTCAAAGGCTTTGGCATAGTCAATAAAGCAGAAATAGATGTTTTTCTGGAACTCTCTTGCTTTTTTGATGATCCAGCGGATATTGGCAGTTTGATATCTGGTTCCTCTGCCTTTTCTAAAACCAGCTTGAACATCAGGAAGTTCACGGTTCACATATTGTTGAAGCCTGGCTTGCAAAATTTTGAGAATTACTTTACTAGCATGTGAGATTAGTTTCAGGTATATAGCAAAGTGATTCAGTTATACATATACAT
Source organism: Capra hircus (assembly GCF_001704415.2). Taxonomy (NCBI): domain Eukaryota; kingdom Metazoa; phylum Chordata; class Mammalia; order Artiodactyla; family Bovidae; genus Capra; species Capra hircus. Next base: position 53,764,558 of record NC_030828.1, on the reverse strand, counting down.
ATTCTTTTTCAGATTTCTTTCCTTAATGTGTTGTTACAAAACGCTGAGTATAGTGCCATGTGCTATACAGTAGGTCTTGTTGGTCATCTGTTTTATATATAGTAGTGTGTATATGTTAATTCTAAAGACCTAGTTTATTCCTTCCCCTTTCTCCTTTGGTATCCATAGGTTTATGTTATATATCTATGGGTCTATTTAGGTTTTATAATTAAGTTCATTTTATCATTCTTTTTAAGTTCCACATATAAGTGATATCATACTTTGTCTTTCGCTGTCTTACTTTTGTTGTAGTTGTTTAGTTGGTCAGTTGCGTCTGACAGTTCACAACCCCATGGACTGCAGAACACCCGGCTTCCCTATTCTTCACCATTTCCTGGAGCTTGCTCAAACTCATGTCCGTGGAGTCAGTGATGCCATTCAACCATCTAGTCCTCTGTTGTCCCCTTCTCCTCCTGCCCTCAATCTTGCTGGGCGTCAGAGTCTCTCCTAATGAGTCAGCTCTTCATATCAGGTGGCCAAAGTATTGGAGCTTCATTTTCAGCATCAGTCCTTCTAATGAATATTCAGGATGGATTTCAATTAGGATTGACTGGTTTGATTGCCTTGTTGTCAAAGGGGCTCTCAAGAGTCTTCTCCAATGCTACAGTTCAAAAGCATCAATTATTCAATGTTCAGCCTTCTTTCTGGTCCAGCTCTCACATCCATACATGACTACTGGAAAACCGTAACTTTGACTATACAGACTTACTGTACTTACTATAACAATCTCTATTCCATCCATGCTGCTGCAAATGGCATTATTTAATTTCTATCAGTTCAGTTTAGTTCAGTTGCTCAGTCATGTCTGACTCTTTGTGACCCCATGGACTGCATCATGCCAGGCTTCCTTGTCCATCACCAGCTCCTGGAGCTTGCCCAAACTCATGTCCATCGAGTTGATGATGCCATCCAACCATCTCATCCTCTGTTGTCCCATTCTCCTCCCGCCTTCAATCTTTCCCAGCATCAGGGTCTTTGCAGATGAGTCAGTTCTTCCTATCAGGTGGTCAAAGTATTGGAGCTTCAACATCAGCATCAGTCCTTCCAGTGAATATTCAGGACTGATTTCCTTTAGGGTTTACTGGTTGGATCTCCTTGCAATCCAAGGGACTCTCAAGAGTCTAGTCCAACACCACAATTCAAAAAATCCATTCTTCAGTGCTCAATTTTCTCTATAGTCCATGTCTCATATCCACACATGACTACTGGAAAAACCATAGCTTTGACTAGATGGACCTTTGTTGGCAAAGTAATGTCTCTGCTTTTTAATATGCTGTCTAGGTTGGTCATAGCTTTTCTTTCAAGGAGCAAGTGTCTTTTAATTTCGTGGCTGCAGTCACCATCTGCAGTGATTTGGGACCCTCCCAAAATAAAGCCTCACACTGTTTCCATTGTTTCCCCATCTGTTTGCCATGAAGTGATGGGACCATATGCCATGATCTTCATTTTTTGAATGTTGAGTTTTAAGCCAGCTTTTTCACTCTCCTCTTTCACTTTCATCACGAGGCTCTCTAGTTCTTCGCTTTCTGCCATAAGAAGGTGTCATCTGTATATCTGGGGTTATTGATATTTCTCCCAGCAATCTTGATTCCAACTTTTGCTTCATCCAGCCTGGCATTTCACATGATGTACTCTGCATATAAGTTAAATAAACAGGGTGACAATATACAGCCTTGACATATTCCTTTCCCTATTTGGAGCCCGTCTGTTGTTCCATGTTCATTCCAACTGTTGCTTCTTGACCTACATACAGATTTCTTCGGAGGCAGGTCATGTGGTCTGGTATTCCCATCTCTTTCAGAATTTTCCACAGTTTGTTGTGATCCACACAGTCAGAGTGTTTGGCATAATCAATAAAGTAGAAGTAGATGTTTTTCTGGAACTCTCTTGCTTTTTTGATAACCCAGTGGATGTTGGCAATTTGATCTCTGGTTCCTCTGCCTTTTCTAAAACCAGCTTGAACATCTGGAATTTCATGGTTTACATATTGTTGAAGCCTGGCTTGGGGAATTTTGAGCATTGCTTTACTATTGTGTGAGCAGGTATGACCTAAGTCAAATCCCTTATGATTATACTGTGGCAGTGACAAATAGATTCAAGGGATTAGATCTGACATACAGAGTGCCTGAAGAACAATGGATGGAGGTTCATGACATTATACAGGAGGCAGTGATCAAGACTATCCCCAAGAGAAAGAAATGCAAAAAGGTTGGCAACAATGCCTTACAAATAGCTGAGAAAAGAAGAGACGCTAAAGGCAAAGGAGAAGAGGAAAGATATACCCATTTGAATGCAGGGTTCCAAAGAATAGCAAGGAGAAATAAGAAAGCTTTCCTCAGAGATCAATGCAAAGAAATAGAGGAAAACAAAAGAATGGGAAAGACTAGAGATCTCCTCAAGAAAATTAGAGATACCAAGGGAACATTTCATGCAAAGATGGGTTCAATAAAGGACAGAAATGGTATGGACCTAACAGAAGCAGAAGATATTAAGAAGTGGCAAGAATACACAGAAGAACTATACAAAAAGATCTTCATGACCCAGATAATCACAATGGTGTGATCACTCACCTAGAGCCAGACATTCTGAAAAGCGAAGTCAAGTGGGCCTTAGGAAGCATCACTACAAACAAAGGTAGTGGAAGTGATGCAATTCCAGCTGAGCTATTTCAAATTGTAAAAGATGCTGTGAAAGTGCTGCATCCAATATGCCACCAAATCTGGAAAATGCAGCAGTGGCCACAGGACTGGAAAAGGTCAGTTTTCATTCCAATCTCAAAGAAAGGCAATGCCAAAGAATGCTCAAACTACTGCACAATTGCACTCATCTCACACACTAGGAAATCAATGCTCAAATTCCCCAAGCCAGGCTTCAACAGTATGTAACCTGTGAACTTCCAGATGTTCAAGCTGGTTTTAGAAAAAGCAGAGGAACCAGAGATCAAATTGCCAACATCCTTCGGATCATTGAAAAAGCCAGAGTTCCAGAAAAATATCTATTTCTGATATTGATTATACCAAAGCCTTTGACTGTGTGGATCTCAACAAACTGTGGAAAATTCTTCAAGAGATGGGAATACCAGACTGCCTGACCTGCCTCCTGAGAAATCGGTATGCAAGTCAAGAAGCAACGGTTAGAACTGGACATAGAACAGACTGGTTCCAAATAGGAAAAGGAGTCCGTCAAGGCAGTATATTGTCGCCCTGCTTATTTAAATTATATGCAGAGTACATAATCTGAAATGCTGGCCTGGATGAAGCACAAGGTGGAATCAAGATTGCCAGGAGAATTATCAATAACGTCAGATATTCAGATACACCACCCTTATGGTAGAAAATGAAGAAAAACTAAAGAGCCTCTTGATGAAAGTGAAAGAGGAGAGTGAAAAAGTTGGCTTAAAACTCAACATTCAGAAAACTAAAATCATGATACAGTCCCATCACTTTACAGGAAATAAATGGGGAGACAATGGAAACAGTGAGAGACTCTTTTAGGGGGGGTCCCAAATTACTGCAGATGGTTACTGCAGCCATGAAACTAAAAGATGCTAGCTTCTTGGAAGAAAAACTATGACCAGTCTAGACAGCACATTAAAAAGCAGAGATATTACTTTGCTGACACAGTTCTTTCTAGTCAAAGCTATGGTTTTCTCGGTAGTAATGTATGGATGTGTGATTTGCACTATAAAGAAAGTCCAGCACCGAAAACTCTTGAGAGTCACTTGGATTGGAGGGAGATCCAACCAGTTAATCCTAAAGGAAATCAGTCCTGAATATTTATTGGAAGGACTGCTGCTGAAGCTGAAACTCCAATACTTTGGTGACCTGATGGAAAGAACCGACTCATTGGAGAAGACCCTGATGCTGGGAAAGATTGAAGGTGGGTGGAGAATGAGACAACAGAGGATGAGATGGTTGAATGGTATCACCGATGGGATAAACATGAGTTTGAGTAGGCTCTGTGAGTTGGTGATGTACAAGGAGGCCTGTTGTGATGCAGTCCATGGGGTCACAAAGAGTTGAACACAACTGAGCGACTGCACTCAAACTGAGATGAGTCCAATTGTGTGGTAGTTTCAACATTCTTTGGCATTACTTTTCTTTGGGATTGGAATGAAAACTGACCTTTTCCAGTCCGGTGGCCACTGCTGAATTTTCCAACTTTGGTGGCATATTGACTGCAGCACTTTCACTGCATCATCTTTCATGATTGAAATAACTCAACTGGAATTCCATCACCTCCACTAGCTTTGTTTGTAGTGATGCTTCCTAAGGCCCACTTGATTTTGCATTCTAAGGTGTCTGGCTCTGGGTGAATGATCAGACCATCGTGGTTATCTGGGTCATGAAGATCTTTTTAGTATAGTTCTTCTGTGTATTCTTGTCACTTCTTAATATCTTCTGCTTATATTAGGCCCATGTCATTTCTGTCCTTTATTGCACCCATCTTTGCATGAAATGTTCTCTTGGTATCTCGAATTTTCTTGAAGAGATCTCTAGTCTTTCCTATTCTGTTGTTTTCTTCTATTCCTTTGCACTGAACACTGAGAAATGCTTTCTTTTCTTTCCTTGCAATTCTTGGGTACCCTGCTTTCAAATGGGTACATCTTTCCTTTTCTCCTTTGCCTTTTGCTTCTTTTGTTTTCTCAGCTCTTTGTACAGCTTCCTTAGGCAACCATTTTGCCTTTTTGCATTTCTTTTTTTGGGGATGGTCTTGATCCCTGCCTCCTGCACAGTGTCACGAACCTTCGTCCATAGTTCTTCAGGCTCTCTGTGTATCAGATCTAATCCCTTGCATCTATTTGTCACTTCCACTGTGTAACTGCAAGGGATTTGATTTAGGTCATACCTGAATGGTCTAGTGGTTTTCCCTAATTTCTTCAATTTAAGTCTGAATTTTCCAATTCAGATGAGTAATAGTCCCTAGTGCCTATTAGTAAAGTATCTGCCTGCATTGCAGCAGATGTGGGTTTGATCCCTGCATCAGGAAGATGCCCTGCAGAATGAAATGGTAGTACAGTCCAGTATTTTTGCCTGCGAAATCCCATGGTCAGAGGAGCCTGGTAGGCTGTAGTCCATGGGGTTGCAAAAGAGTCAGACATGACTTAGTGACTAAGCAAATAAGCAAAAAACCAAAAAAAAAAAAAAGCCTTCCTATATTCCATTGCATATATGTGTGTGTGTGTATCACATCTTTATCCATTCATCTATCAATGGACATTTAATTTGCTTCCATATTTTGGCTATTGTCAACAGTGAGGTGCATGTGTCTTTGGAATTAAGGTTTTCTCTGGATATATGGCCATGTGTGGGCTTCCATGGTAGCTCAGATGGTAAAAAGTCTGCCGTCAACACAGAAAACCTGAGTTCAATCCATGGGACAGGAAGATCCCCTAGAGAAGGGAGTGGCCACCACTCCAGTACTCTTACTTGGAGAATCCCTAGGACGGAGGAGCCTGCCAGGCTACAATCCATGCACTGCAAAGAGTGGGATATGACTAGGCCACTAAGCACTACCATGCCCATGTGTGGGATTGCAGGATCATATGTTAATTCTATTTTTAGTTTTTTAAGGAACTTTTGTACTGTTCTCCATAATGGTTGTGCCAATCTACATTCCTACCAACAGTGTAGGAGGGTTCCTTTTTCTCCTTACCCTTTCTAGCATTAATATTAGACGTTTTGATGATGACCATTCTGACTGCTGTGATGTGATACCTCATTTTAATTTTGATTTGCATTTTTCTATAGTTAGTGACATGGGGCAACTTTTCATGTGTTTGTCGGCCATTTCATGTGTTTGTTGGGGAATGTCTGTTTGGACTTCTGCCCAGTTTTTGATTGGGTTTTTTGTTTTCTTCTGTATTGAGCTGCATGAGCTGTTTGTATATTTTGGAGATTAATCCCTTGTCAGTCTTATCATTTGCAAATATTTACATATCATTTGATATTTTCTCCCAATTTGTAAGTTGTCTTTTCATTTTATTTATGATTTCCTTTGCTGTGCAAAAGCTATTAAGTTTGATTAAGTCCCATTTGTTTATTTTCATTCTTATTTTCATTAATCTAGAGATGGATCTACAAGATATTGCGTACCTGTTGACCATTTGTATGTCTTTGGAAAAATGTTATTCCGATCATTTGCTCCTTTTCGATTGGTGCATTTCTGTTTTTTTGCAACCAAGTTGTATGAGTTCTTTACATAATTTTAATATTAATATTAAATAGAACTTACCATGGAATAATGGACTGGTTCAAAATTGAGAAAGTAGTGCATCAAGGCTGTATATTGTCACCCTGCTTATTTAACTTAATATGCAGAGTACATCATGCAAAATGCCAGGCTGGATGAAGCACAAGCTGGAATCAAGATTTCTGGGAGAAATATTAATAACCTCAGATATGCAGATGATACTACCCTTATGACAGAAAGTGAAGAGGAAATAAAGAGCTCCTTGATGAAAGCAAGAGAGGAGAGTGAAAAAGCTGGCTTAAAACTCAACATTCAAAAAGCTAAGATCATTGCATCTGATTCCATCACTTCATGACAAACAGATGAGGAAACAATGGAAAAAGTGACTGAGTTTATTTTCTTGGGCTCCTAAATCACTGCGGATGGTGACTGCAGTCATGAAATTAAAAGACGCTTGCTCTTTGGAAGAAAAGCTACGGCCAACCTAGACAGCATATTAAAAAACAGAGACATTACATTGCCAACAAAGGTCCATCTAGTCAAAGCTATGGTTTTTCCAGTAGTCATGTATGGATGTGAGAGTTGGACCATAAAGAAAGCTGAACGTTGAAGAATTGATGCTTTTGAACTATATTGTTGGAGAAGACTCCTGAGAGTCCCTTGGACTTCAAGAAGATGAAACCAGTCAATCCTAAAGAAATCAATCATGAATATTCATTAGAAGTGCTGATGCTGAAGCTGAAACTGAAGGTCCAAAACTTTGGCCACTTGATGTAAAGAGCTGACTCACTGGAAAAGACCCTGATGCTGGGAAAGACTGAGGGCAGGAGGAGAAGAGGGTGACAGAGAATGAAATGGTTGGATGGCATCTTTGACTCAATAGACATGAATTTGAACAAACTCTGGGAAATGACAAAGGACAGGGAAGAGTGGCATGCTGCAGTCCATAGGGTCACGAAGAGTTAGCAACTTAACAACAGCAATATTAATATTAATCCCTGATTGAGTAAATGATTTGGTGTACACTTTCTACCATTCAATAAGTCACTTTTTCATTTTATTAATGGTTTCTTAAAAATTTTTTTTAAAATATAAATTTATTTAATTGGAGGTTAATTACAATATTGTATTGGTTTTGCCATCAACATGAATCTGCCACAGGTATACATGTGTTCCGCATCCTGAACCCCCCTCCCTTCTCCCTCCCTGTACCATCCCTCTGGGTCATCCCAGTGCACCAGCCCCAAGCATCCAGTATCATGCATCGAACCTGGACTGGTGATTCGTTTCATATATGATACTATACATGTTTCAATGCCATTCTCCCAAATCATCCCACCCTCTCCCTCTCCCACAGAGTCCAAAAGACTGTTCTATACATCTGTGTCTCTTTTGCTGTCTCGCATATAGGGTTATCATTACCATCTTTCTAAATTCCATATGTATGTGTTAGTATACTGTATTGGTGTTTTTCTTTCGGGTTACTTCACTCTGCATAATAGGCTCCAGTTTCATCCACCTCATTAGAACTGCTTCTTTTGTTGTGTATAAGCTTTTTAATCTGATTTTGTTCCATCTGCTTAGTTTTGCATTTGTTTTGCTTTTGTTTTGGTGTCAAATCCCCTAAAATCATCGCCAAACCAACGTCAAGGATTTTGTTCTCCAAGATTTCTTCTAGGAGTTAAATGGTTTCAGGTATTATATTCAACTCTAATCCATTTTGAATTAATTTTTGTGAGTGTAATTTTGTAAGATAGGGGTTCAATTTCATTTTTTGCACATGAATACTTAGTTTTTCCAACACCACTTATTAAAGTGACTCTTTCTCCCATTGTATTCTTGGTGCCGACTCAAAAATTAACTAATCATATATGTTTTGGTTTATTTCTAGGTTCTCCATTGATCTATTAATCTTTTTCTCTGTCAGTACCTCAGTGTTTGATTACTATAGCTTTGTAGTATAGTTTGAAATCAGGAAGTGTGATGCCCCCACCTTTGTTTTTCCTGAGGTTGCTTTGGCAATTTACCATCTTTCATGGTTCCAAATGAATTTTAGGATTGTTTTTTATATTTCTGTGAAAAATGACATTGAAATTTTTATAAAGATTGTGTGTGTGTTAGTTGCTCAGTTGTGTCTGACTCTCTGTGACCCAGAGGACTGTAGCCCATCAGGCTCCTCTGTCCATGGAATTCTCCAGGCAAGAGTACTGGAGTGGGTTGCCACTTCCTCCTTCAAGGGATTTTCCTGACCCAGGGATCAAACCTGGGTCTACTGTGTTACAAGCAGATTCATTACCATCTGAGCCACCAGGGAAGCTAATTGAAGCTAGAGATGGCTTTGGGTGGTATAGACATTTTAAAAATATTGATTCTTCTAGTCTGTCTGTCCATTTATTTATGCCTTCTTAAGTTTCTTTCATCAATACCTTATAGTTTTCAGTGGACAGATCTTTAATTTCTTTGTTTAAATTTATTTCAAAGTATATTATTTTTGATGGTATGATAAAATGAATTATCTTAATTTCTTTTTCTTCATAGTTATTGTCAATATATAAGAATGTAATTGATTTTGTATATTGATTTTTAAAAAATTCTGTGACTTTACTGAATTTTAAAATTGGTTTTAACATGTTTGCAGTTTGCATATTTAGGGTTTTTATATATTAAATATGTTTTTTGCAGAGACTGTTCTATTTCCTCTTTTCCAATTTGAATGCTGTTTATTTCTTTTTCTTGCTTAATTGCTGATTAGTACTTCTAATACTGTGTTGAATAGAAATGGTGAGAGTAATCATCCTTGTTTTTTCCTGATGCCAGAACAAAAACTTTAGCTTTTCACTGTTGACTATATTATTAGCTTCATATATGGCCTTTAGGGGAGAAGAAAATGGCAACCCACTCCAGTGTTCTTGCCTGGAGAATCCCAGGGGCAGAAGAGCCTGGTGGGCTGCCGTCTATGGTCACACAGAGTCGGACATTACTGAAGCAACTTGGTAGAGTAGATATGGCCTTTATAATGTTGAGGTATTTTTCATCTGTACCTAATTTGTTGAGTATTTTCATCATGGAAATATGTTTTGTTAATTTTTTTTTTGTTGTTAAATGCTTTTCTGCATCTGTGGATATAATCATATGATGTATCCTTCATTTTGTCAGTGTGATGAGTCGCATTTCTTGATGTGCATATGTTGAAGCATCCTTGCATTCCAGAGATAAATGCTATTTGATCATAATGTATTATCCCTTTCATATATTGAAATCAGTTTGCTAATATTCTGTTAAGGATTTTTTCTTTTATGTTCATCAGGGATGTTGATCAGTAATTTTCATTTCCTATAGTGTCCTCACAAGCTTTGGTGTTAGGATGATGCTGGCCTCATGAAGAGAAATTTGGAATTTTTCTTCTGTTTTAAATTTTTTGGAAGACTTTGAGAGAATTGATATTAATTCCCTTTAAAAGTTTGATAGAATTCACTAGTGAAGGCATCTGATTCTGGGCTTTTCTCTGTTGGGAGGTTTTTAATAACTATTAAATCTCCTTACTATTCATTGATCTGTTCAGATTTTCTATTTCTTCATGATTCAGTTTTGATAGGTTCTATTTCTGCTGCTGCTGCTGCTGCTGCTAAGTCGCTTTAGTCATGTCCGACTCTGTGTGACCCCATAGATGGCAGCCCACTAGGCTCCCCCATCCCTGGGATTCTCCAGGCAAGAACACTGGAGTGGGTTGCCATTTCCTTCTCTATTTCCGGGAATCTATTAATTTCTTCTCACTTATCCAATTTATTGGTGTATAATTATAGTCCTTGAGGGCTTCCCAGTGGCTCAGACAGTAAAGAGTCTGACTGCAGTGCGGGAGACCCAGGCTTTATCCTTGACTCAGGAAGATCCCCTGGAGAAGGAAATGGCAACCCACTCCAGTGTTCCAGCTTGGAAAATTCCATGGACAGAGAAACCTGGTGGGTTACAGTCCATGGGGTTGCAGAGTCAGACATAACTGAGTAACTAACACACACACGCGCGCGCGCGCACACACACACACACACACACACACACCGTTATAGTTCTCTCTTATGATCCTTAGTATTTCTATGTATCAGCTGTAATGTCTCCTCTTTCATTTCAGATTTTATTTGAATCTTCTCTCAGTCTAGCTAGAAGCTTATCACTTTTATGTTTTCAAAAAAAATCATCTGTGTTTTATTTTTATTGTCTTTCTAATCTATTTCATTTATTTCTGCTCTGTTCTTTGTTATTTTCTTTCTTTTACTATCTTTTCTTTAATTATTCTTTTATTAGTTGTTGAGGTATAAAGTTAGGTTGTTTGAGATCTTCCTTTTTTGATGTAGGTGTTTATTGGTATAAATTTCCCTTTTGGAACTGCTTTTGTTGCATCCCATTATTTTGGTATGTTGTATTTATATTTTTATTTGCCTCAAGATATTCTTAAGTTCCTTTTTGATTTCCTCTTTGACCCATAGTTTTGCCTCAATAGTGAGATATTTAACTTCCATATATTTATGAATTTTGCTGTTATCTTCTTCTTGTACTTGATTTCTAATTTAATACTATTGTGGTTAGAAAAGATGCTTGATATCATAAATTTTTAAAGACTTTTTTTATTAGATAACATAATCTGTCTTAGAGAATGTTCAAAGTATGCTTGAAGAGAATGTTTAGTTTGCTGCTATGGGAAGGGATGTTTATATATGTCTGTTAAAAGTGTAATTCAAGTTAAGTGTTTTCTTATTCATTTTCTATCTGAATTATCTACTCTTTAATGAAAGTGATATAATCAAATCACCTATTATCATTGCATTGTTGCCTACTCATCCCTTCAGGTCTCTTAATATCTGCTTTTTAAATTTAGGTGCTCTGATATTGGGTGCCTAAATATTTACAATAGTTATATCCAAAATAACAATACCTTATAGAGTCTTAAATCAGTGCACCATCAGGCTGCTATCTACTTCTTCAAGCACATTTTAAAAATGCCTTCCTTTTTGCTTTGCCTTTCCTTTTGCCACAGCAGATTTCTCATAATTCCGAGAACATGTCACTTTCTTCTTACCGTTTCTCTTTTGGATTCTTTCTCAATTTGGTGTTCTCTACTATAAACCCATTCTGGTCCTATTACTCTAGGTAAAGTATATTCCCTGTTCACTAATTAACACTATTTTCACTTTTTTTTTTTTTTACTATTTAGTTTCTTCCACTAGACTGTGAGATTCATAAGGACAGGAAACAATGTCCTTTTGTATTCTGTTGTTTTCTCAACATGTAGAAATTGTCCCTGGAATAAATAGGTATTCAGTAAATATTGCTTGAGGAAATAATTATTTCTAAAACTTAAGTTTCTTGGAAACAGAATTATTGGCAAATGGTATGCATGTTTTAGAAATTTTTCATACTTACTTTCAAATTCTCTGTAAGGATTGTATCAATTCAAACTCCTGTCAGTAATGTAGGAGACCATCCATTTAATAATATTTTCATTTTTGAGGGAAGGCTATATTATCTTTAAAATAATTTTTGCTAGTTTTACATTGATTTTTTTAAATCTTAATTTTAGAAGTGAAGTTGATCTCTTTTATAGGCTTATTGGTCAGTTATTTTTCCTCTATACATCTTCTATTCATGTTCTTTAATTTTTTTTCTATTGTGTTATTTGTATATTGATTTTCTAAAACTTTTTAGTGTTTCAAGTACAGCTCTTTGTCTATGTGGTATTTTATACTTATTTTTTAACTGCAATTTAATTAAAAAAACTTAATTCACAGAAGTCCTACTGTTTTATCACTTGTTTCCCACCCTTCCACTGAAATTGCTCTTACTCAAATTACCAATTTCCTTATAGTTACCATATCCAATGGACACTTTTCAGACTTCATCTTATTTGGTCTGTTCAGTTTAGAACAAAGCAATGTAGACCACAGTTCAGATGTTTGGTCTATATTGATTTGAAATATCTCTGCTATCTCCAAATCATATCTTTCAAAGTCATCATAATTATAAATGAAATTACATGCTACTCAACAAATTTGTTTTTGGTAAAATTAAATAGAAGTCATCAGGTAGAGGTCTTTCAGCAAATCCCTCTGGTTTTATAATTGCAGAAATTGGTCAAATATTGTATGAAACTAAATGTCAAGCCTGAATCAGAAATAAGGAAACTAGTATTAGAGATTGAGAGAGTCAGAAGTATATCATGTCAAGTGGGAGTCAGAAACATGGGGTTATGAAATGTTCTATTGTTTTCCTAGGGCTGCCATAAGAAAGTATCAAAAACAAGGTTAAAACAAGAAGAATGTATTCTAGTTTTAGAGGCTTAAAGCCCCTAAGTCAAGGTGTTGGCAGGATTATGCCCCCTCTGAAGCCTCAAAAAGAAGATCCTTCATTGCCTCTTCCAACTTCTGGTATACCTAGGTGTTCCTTGCCTTGTAGCAATATAACTCTAATTTTTGCTTCCATCTCATATGGTCATTTTCTCTGTGTATTTTTTTGTCCAAATTTTCTTCTTTTTAGGATTCCATCTTACCCTGATTACATTTGCAAATACCTTATTTCCAAATAAGGTCCCATTCGGAGGTACTACAGGTTGGGACTTCAACTTATCTTTCGGGGGATACGTAATCGAACCTGAAACAGATATGAACCAAGTCAAGGAGAGAGACCTGATCATGTGAGATTTCCTAAACAAAAGTTAGAACACCAAACCTAAAATTGACCAGATATTCAATAATGTAATTGTTGGTTAGATTACTAGAACAAAAGGATCATTTGTGGATCTTAAAAAATATGATGAGAAATTATTTTATGAAATCACTCATAATTCTATTTGGAATAGCAAGTAGATTGATTGACTAGGAATGCTAATTTGCTTCTATGAATAAGCTAGTAGCAACAGGCTGTTTACTATGATAGTTTGGTGTGCAATTAAGAAAGATCAAGTTCTTCATTATTACTTAGAGGGGAAAACAAAAAAATCAAATAATTAGAAATTGGTTTACATCTATGGAAATCTTGGCAAAATCTTATTTAAGTTGAAGCAGCAAAATTAATTCAGTACTTGTAATGTTATATTAACTCAATTAAGGCAGTGTTGGTTTTGACATTTATTTCTTGTTATGAGTTGGCCCAGAACAGGCTTTGAAGATACCACATAAAATGTCAGAAACTTGATTGCAAAATACACATTCAGTGTTTGACAGATGCAATTGAGTGGAAAACCAGATCACAAACAGGCTGATTAACAATCTAGTTTTCAGCAGGTCAGATTAAAACCTACATCAATACTTCTGTAAAGTGACTTTGGTTTTACTTCATTTTGTTAAATTTTAGAAAGATAAAATGTAGCGGAACAAAAAAGACAAAAATGAAAGCAAAGCAAGTTGAGATGTAGGACAGGCAGCGTGGTTTCTAATTGCATTCCTCCCAATTACACCCAACAAGTATTCACTGTTCCTTGTTTAGAGAGAGGGTGCTTTAGGGGCTGGATCAAAGAGTGTGGAAGGTGCTTATTTATTTGGCTAGGATTAAAAACTTATTAACCTTCAAGTAATTAATCATCAGGAATGACAAATGTACCAGATACTTAAGCCTTTGCTTTCCTTATTAAGTGTTCTTCTACTGAGCTACCTCAGAAAAAATTAGTTCATAAATTATTACATTCTGTACTGCACTCCTGTTGGATCCCATCTCATTTAGAGTCCAACCTCATTTAGTATCCCACCTCCTCCTTCCGTGTTAATCTCTGGTTATGACTAAACTTTTAAAATATTAGGAATTTAAACATATTCTTAGGTTAATGAAGTCATAATAATTGTTTAGGTATGTTTATTACATTGTATCTTGTGACTACATTTTTTTTAAAGTTTATTTGCTTTTCATTAACAATTGCATTCATCTCACATGCTAGTAAAGTAATGCTCAAAATTCTCCAAGCCAGGCTTCAGTAATATGTGAACTGTGAACTTCCAGATGTTCAAGCTGGTTTTAGAAAAGGCAGACGAACCAGAGATCAAATTACCAACATCCGCTGGATCATGGAAAAAGCAAGAGACTTCCAAAAAGAGATCTATTGACTTTATTGACTCTGCCAAAGCCTTTGACTGTGTGGATCACAATAAACTGTGGAAAATTCTGAAAGAGATGGGAATACCAGACCACCTGACCTGCCTCTTGAGAAATCTCTCTGCAGGTCAGGAAGCAACAGTTAGAACTGGACAATGGAACACACTGGTTCCAAATAGGAAAAGGAGTACGTCAAGGCTGTATACTGTCACCCTGCTTATTTAACTTACATGCAGAGTACATCATGAAAAACGCTGGGCTGGAAGAAACACAAGCTGGAATCAAGATTGCCGGGAGAAATATCAATCACCTCAGATATGCAGATGACACCACCCTTATGGCAGAAAGTGAAGAGGAACTAAAAAGTCTCTTGATGAAAGTGAAAGTAGAGAGTGAAAATGTTGGCTTACAGCTCAACATTCAGAAAACGAAGATCATGGCATCTGGTCCTATCACTTCATGGGAAATAGATGGGGAAACAGTGGAAACAGTGTCAGACTTTATTTTTGGGGGCTCCAAATCACTGCAGATGGTGACTGCAGCCATGAAATTAAAAGATGCTTACTCCTAGGAAGAAAAGTTATGACAAACCTAGATAGCATATTCAAAAGCAGAGACATTACTTTGCCAACAAAGGTCTGTCTATTCAAGGCTATGGTTTTTCCAGTAGTCATGTATGGATGCGAGAGTTGGTCTGTGAAGAAAGCTGAGCGCCAAAGAATTGATGCTTTTGAACTGTGGTGTTGGAGAAGACTCTTGAGAGTCCCTTGGGCTGCAAAGAAATCCAACCAGTCCATCTTAAAGGAGCCTAGTCCTGGGTGTTCTTTGGAAGGAATGATGCTAAAGCTGAAATTCCAGTACTTTGTCCACCTCATGTAAAGAGTTGACTCATTGGAAAAGACTCTGATGCTGGGAGGGATTTGGGGCAGGAGGAGAAGGGGACGACAGAGGATGAGATGGCTGGATGGCATCACTGACTCAGTGGACGTGAGTCTGAGTGAACTCCGGGAGTTGGTGATGGACAGGGAGGCCTGGTGTGCTGTGATTCATGGGGTCGCAAAGAGTTGGACATGACTGAGCAACTGAACTGAACATTTCTTAGACTAAAGGAATAGGATTTTGCACATCTTTTGACCAATTCATCTTTCTTGTATAATTTTTGTGTGATGTATCTTAAAGTTTATTTATATTTTAAATCTATTATAATTCCATTTTCAGTATGCTTAACTGGGATTTCTCTTTTTCAAAGCTTCAATTAAATGATTTCATCTTCGATGGGAATTCATTCCCATGTAGTTATTCAGCAGAGTATATACTGGTTGCATCAAAAAAAAAATGCATTTTTTTCCCACTTGACATGTATTTAGACTCAACATTATTTTATTTGTCAAACTTTGGGTGGAACTATTTTCTGAGATAATTGAAAATTAGACTATCTCAAGTTATTTGAGAAGGCAAACATGCCATGCATGTATATAAACATTAATAGCAGGCTCCTGTGGTTACTGAATACTAAGGAGATAATGAACTTACATGGGTATGGATCTCAGAACTCAAGTTTTTCAAACAATATTAACTTTCCCTCAAATTATATGAATATATATTGATAGAACATTGCCACACATATTTTACCAGTTGTTTTCTCAAACACTTGCAAGTACACTGCAGAATTCTGAATTCTGCATTATATCTGTCTTTAACAGTAGGATGAAGCAAACAGAATTAAAAGTTCAAAAACATCAACTCCAACTAAAACAAAGCAGCGTTACCAGAGTTTACTTCATATTCCTCTGCTAGACAAATGCTTGTTTTCAACTTGTTTCAAGCAGTAGATTTCTCACTTGTGGCCAGCATCTGTGAGTTGTTTACCAGGTTAAAAGGTTCTGGATATATCACTGATGGAACCTTGCAGTGACCATTGGCTGTGATGTCATAGACTCTTAGTAAAACTTCTAGAAGTTATATTTAGTCATACCAGAGATTAAACAGGAAAGATGCTTACTAAATGAGGTGGGATCCAACAGGAGTGTAGTACAGAATGTAATAATTTATGAACTAACTCTTTCCTGATGTAGCTCAACAGAAGAGCACTTAATGAGGAAGGCAAAGGCTTAAGTATCTGGTACATTTGTCATTCCTGATGGTTAATTTACTTGAAGGTTAATACGTTTGAAATCTACCAGTCTTAGAAATGGAAGAAAAGGATGAATCTGAACAGTCTATCTCAGCAGGCAGGCAAGAAATTCGAAAGAGAAGACGACCCAGCCAGCCCATGGTAGATAAATCCCAGCAGACTGAAGTGACAGAGAAAAAGAAACAATTGTCTATACCACAAGCATCTTGCCCCAAAGCTGCCTTTAGTATTGGTAATATTCCTGGAAGCAAATTAAACTATGAATATCATAGAGTATCTTCTCAACTTCAGCAAACTTGGATAAAGAGAAAGCGTGTACAGGATATGGCTGATAAGTCTGTGCAGACAGAAGCTATTGCAGAAGAGAAAAAAGAAGAAATCAAGTTAGTTTGTGAAGCAGTGGTACCTGAGGAAAAGCCAGCTGCTGTTGAAGTAGGTCCTGAATTTCCAGAGAGTGTTCAGGAAGTAGAAGTTCCACCAAGCAGATACTCTGTTCAAGTCAAAACAGACAGATCTCAGCAGACTACTTGTACTGGAGACTGGACAATGATGAACTTTCCTCAAAAAGAGAAAGTAGACAAGGAACAGCAGACATACTTCAGTGAATCAGAAATAGTGGTTATTGGATGGCCGGCTAATTCTTTTTCAAAGTCAAAGGAAGGTGCACAGAAGCACAAATCTTCAGGGAATATTTTTGTCAGTGAACATCCTGAATTTCAACCCACAACAAGTAGCAATGAAGAAATTAGGCAGCAAAGTATTAGCAGAACATTATCTATTTCACCAACCAAAAAAGAGTCTCCTGTACCTTTAGAAGATGAGAAAGATGTTCCAGTTGAAGTACAGCCTCCTGCTGCAGAAGAGATCTCTGCTGAAGAACAACTTCCACTAGATGAGATTACCAAAGAAGAGCTTCCTGTGGAAGTACAGCCTCCACCAGCTGAAGAGGCTCCTGGAGATGAGGCTCCTGCTAAAGTAGAGCCTATGCCAGATGAAGAGCCTCTTTCAGAAGAGCCTCCTGCTGAAGAGGCTCCTGTTGAAATACAGCCTTCCCCAGTGGAAGACACTGCTGGATATGAGGCCCATGCTAAAGTAGAGGCCACCTCATCAGAAGAGACTCTTTTAAAAGAGCCTCTTACTGAAGTTCAGCCTCCTTCAGCTGAAGAGGCTCCTATACATGAGGCCCCAGAACTTCAACTTTCACCAGCTGTGGAGTCCCCTGCAGAAGAGGCCCCAGCTGACACTGAGCCTCCACCAGCTGAGGAGGCCCCTGTAGAAGAGTCCCCAGAGGTTCAGTCTCCACCAGCTGAGGAGGCCCCTGCAGAAGAGCCCCCAGAGGTTCAGTCTCCACCAGCTGAGGAGTCCCCTGCAGGAGAGCCCACAGAGGTTCAATCTCCACCAGCTGAAGAGTCCCCTGAAGAAGAAGCTCCAGAAGTTCAGTCTCTACCAGCTGAGGAGGCCCCTGTAGAAGAGGCCCCAGCTGAAGCTGAGCCTCCGCCAGCTGAGGAGGCCCCTGCAGAAGAGCCCCCAGAGGTTCAGGCTCCACCAGTTGAAGAGGCCCCTGAAGAAGCAGCTCCAGAAGTTCAGTCTCCACCAGCTGAGGAGTCCCCTGCAGGAGAGCCCCCAGAGGTTCAGTCTCCACCAGCTGAAGAGTCCCCTGAAGAAGCAGCCCCAGAAGTTCAGTCTCTACCAGCTGAGGAGGCCCCTGTAGAAGAGCCCCCAGAGGTTCAGTCTCCACCGGCTGAAGAGGCCCCGGAAGAAGTAGCTCCAGAAGTTCAGTCTCCACCAGCTGAGGAGGCCCCTGTAGGAGAGGCCCCAGCTGAAGCTGAGCCTCCACCAGCTGAAGAGGCCCCTGCAGGAGAGTCCCCAGAGGTTCAGTCTCCATCAGCTGAAGAAGCCCCTGAAGAAGCAGCTCCAGAAGTTCAGTCTCCACCAGCTGAGGGTGGGGGGAGGTTCAGTCTCCACCAGCTGAGGAGGCCCCTGAAAAAGAGGCCCCAGAAGTTCAGTCTGTACCAGCTGGGCAGGTCCCTGCAGAAGAGCCCCTGGAAGTTCAGCCTCCACCATCTGAGGAGGCCACTGAAGAGGCCTCAGAAGTTCAGTTTCTACCAACTGATGAGGCCTCTGCAGAAGAGGGCCTAGGATTTCAGTCTCCAGCAGCTGACAAGGCCCCTGAAGAAGAGGCCCCAGAAGTTCAGTCTCCACCAGTTGACAAGGGCCCTGAAGAAGAGGGTCAAGGACTTCATTCCCTACCAGCTGAGGAGGCCCCTGCAGAAGAGGCCCCAGCTGAACCTGAGCCTCCACCAGCTGAAGAGGCCCCTGCAGGAGAGCCCCCAGAGGTTCAGTCTCCACCAGCTGAGGAGGACCCTGCAGAAGCAGCTCCAGAAGTTCAGTCTTTACCAGCTGATGAGGCCTCTGCAGAAGAGGCCACAGAAGAAGTTCAATCTCTACCCACTGAGGAGGCTCCTGCAGAAGAGGCCCCTGATGAACTGCAGCCTCCATCAGCTGAAGAAACTACTTCAGAAATGGTCTCTGTTGAGAAACAGCCTTCACTCACTGGAGAGCCCTTTATTACACCAATCTCTTTAGAAGAAATCTCTGTTGAGGTTCTGCTTCCACCATTTGAGCAAACCCCTGCAGATGAGGCTCTTGTAGAGAATGTGTCTCCAGTAGATCAGGCTCCAAAGGAAGCAGACGTCCTGGTAGTAAAATTAGAATCAGGGAATTTGGATGATAAGCCAAAATCTGAAGAGCCTTTAGAACGGGATACTGTTCCTAAAGATTCATCTGATACCAAGAATGAAGGGGTTTCTTTTGAAATACAGGGTGTGATCCATATAGAACTGGAACAGGGGCCTCCTCCTCAGCTGTGGTCTGATCTTAACTAAGTTAACAATCAGAAACCAGGAGGTTCTGGGAAGTACATACATAAGAAAATGGTAGGTATATTTGAAGGTATTTGGAGAGAGCTTTGTGAAGAAGGAAGTGAATGGAAATCCTAAGACATGGAGTATAGTTTGGAAAGTGAGCAATAAAAACTAGTGATTTAAAATTACTCTACTATTTTTATTCAACTCTAAAGTGGAATAAAATATCTATTTTGAAATGAAGTAATTTTATAATTGAAAGAATTACAATATCCTTTTGACACTAAATTCTGTTGACAAGGGTAAAATATTCTCCACAGTCATTTTTTTCGTTTTCTTTTTTCCACCTGTGCTTGTAGTGGAAAAGGCATTTTCTTTTCTGCAGTTCTCTCATCAACTTTAAGTTTCTTGCGTTTTGGTCACACATCTAAAGTTATGGAGTGTTTTCTTTCTCCTTAAAATTCATCATGTCTATTATTCTCTTTCTATTTTGTTCCTTCTGAGACATTATTTCTTTTTTGTTTTCGTTTCTATCTTGCACATTTCGCCATCTGGATAAGGACACTTCCTTGATAAAAATCTTCACTTCAATGAAGCTAACAGTGGATGAAGTATTTTAAAAAGTGTATAATCATAAATTAAAACATACTGAGATAGCCTTGAGGGCATATTCCTATTTAGTTTTTTACATTCCAATTTTATTGAGATTTAACTGACATATAGCACTGCTGCTGCTGAGTCGCTTCAGTCATGTCCGATTCTGTGTGACCCCGTAGACGGCAGCCCACCAGGCTCCCCTGTCCCTGGGATTCTCCAGGCAAGAACACTGGAGTGGGTTGCTATTTCCTTCTCCAATGCATGAAAGTGAAAAGTGAAAAGTGAAATTGAAGTCGCTCAGTCGTGTCTGACTCCTCGCGACCCCATGGACTGCAGCCTACCAGGCTCCTCCGTCCATGGGATTTTCCAGGCAAGAGTACTGGAGTGGGGTGCCATTGCCTTCTCCGGACATACAGCACTATGTAAGTTTAAAGTATACAGCATGGTGATTTGACTTAGATACATCATGAAATGATTACTGCAATAAGTTTAGTGAACATCAATCACCTCATATAGATATAACATTGTAAAAAATGAAAAAAATTTCCTTGTGGTGAGAACTCTTAGGATTTACTCTCTTTCATAAATAATATGCTACAGTATTAATTATATCATGTACTTTATATCCTTAGTTTGTATCTTTCATATCTTTTGACCACCTTTATCTAATTCTCCCTTCCCCCACATTCCACGTTTTATAACCAGAAATCTGATCTCTGTTTCTAGCAATCAGTTTGTGTGTGTGTTTGGTGGGTGGCTTTGAGTTATAATTGACCTGCAAAACTATATTCGTTCTTGGTATACAACATAGTGACTCAATTTTTCTATACATTGCAAAATGATCATCACAGTAAGTCTAGTTACCATCTATCACCATACAAAGATGTAATATAATTATTGACTATATATCTCACACTGTGCATTTCATATCTGTGATTCATTTATTTTATAGCTAGAAGTTTGTACCTGTTAATCTCCCTCATGTATTTCTCTCATCACCTCAATACCCTGCCCTCTGGCAACTACCTGTTTGTTTTCCATATCTATGACTCTGTTTCTGTTTTATTTGTTCATTAAAGAAGAACTTTTTTGTTTTTGATTGAGATATAGCCAGTGCAAAATATTGTGTAAGTTTCAGATGTATGGTATAGTGATTCACAATTTTTAAAGGTTATAGTCGATTTATAATTACTATAAAATCTTGGCTACATTCACTGTGTTGGGAATATAGTTTTTATAAAATATTGACTATATCTGTAGCTTATTTTATCCATAGAAGTTTGTCTTAACCCCCTACACTTATCTTGTCCCTCTGCACTTCCTTCTTCTGCCTGGTGACCAATAGTGCTTTCTCAATATTTGTGAGTCTTTTTTTTTTGTTGTTGTTGTATTTACTTGTCTGTCTTATTTTTTAGATTCCACATATAAATGGTCATACAGTTTTGCCTTTTTCTCTCTGACTTATTTCACTTAGCACAATGCCTTCCAAGTCCATCCATGTTATTGCAAGTGCATCCATGTTCTGGCAAAATTTAGTCCCTTTTTAAACAGCAGCCCACCCCAGTGTTCTTGCCTGGAGAATCCCAGGGACGGCAGAGCCTGGTGGGCTGCCGTCTCTGGGATTGCACAGAGTTGGACATGACTGAAGCAACTTAGCAGCAGCAGTATTCCATTGTGTATGTACATATGTATGTTTGTGTATATATTTATATATACACCACATATTTATCCATTCATCTGTTGATGGACATTCAGGTTGTTTCCATATTTTGGCATTTATAAATACTGCAAATATGAAAATTGGGGATGCATGTATCTTTTTGAATTAGTAAGTTTGTTTTTTTTCAGATATACACCCAGGAGTGGAATGGCTATGTCATATGGCAGTTCTATTTGTAGTTTTTGAGAAACCTTCATGATATTTCCCATAGTGGTTGCACCAATTTACATTCCTAGCAACAGTGTATGATGGTTTCTTTTTCTATACATCCTTGCCAACATTTGTTGTTTGTGTCCTTTTTGGTAATAACCATTCTGACAGGTGTGAGGTGATATCTCACTGTGGTTTTGATTTGCATTTCCCTGATGGGTAGCAATGTTGAATATCTTTTCATGTACCTATTATCCATCTGCATGTACTTTTTTTTAAAAAAAAAAGCTTATTCAGTTCATTTGCCCATTTTTAATTGGGTTGCTTGTTTATTTATTTAATTTTTATTTTTTACTTTATTTTGCTTTACAATACTGTATTGGTTTTGCCATACATTGACATGAATCAGCCACAGGTGTACATGAGTTCCCAATCCTGAAACCCCCTCCCACCTCCCACCCCATATCATCTCTCTGGATCATCCCCGTGCACCGGCCCCAAGCATCCTGTATCCTGTATTGAACATAGACTGGCGGGCTATTCATTTCTTACCTGATAGTATACATGTTTTAATGCCATTCTCCCAAATCATCCCACCCTCTCCCTCTCCCACAGAGTCTAAAAGTCCGTTCTATACATCTCTGTCTCTTTTGCTATCTCGCATAGAGGGTTATCATTACCATCTTTCTAAATTCCATATATATGTGTTAGTATACTGTATTGGTGGAGAAGGCAATGGCACCCCACTCCAGTACTCTTGCCTGGAAAATCCCATGGACGGAGGAGCCTGGTGGGCTGCAGTCCATAGCGTCGCTGAGTCAGACACAACTGAGCGACTTCACTTTCACTTCTCACTTTCATGCATTGGAGAAGGAAATGGCAACCCACTCCAGTGTTCTTGCCTGGAGAATCTCAGGGACAGGGGAGCCTGGTGGGCTACCGTCTATGGGGTCGCACAGAGTTGGACACGACTGAAGCGACTTAGCAGCAGCAGCATACTGTATTGGTGTTTTTCTTTCTGAAAACTTACTTCACTCTGTATAATAGGCTCCAGTTTCATCCACCTCATTAGAACTGATTCAAATGTATTCTTTTTAATGGCTGAGTAATGCTTGCTTTTTAAAAAAATTTTTTATTTTGAGTTGTATGAACTGTTTATATATGTTGGATATTAACCCCTTATTCGTCATATCACTTGAAAATATTTTCTCCCAATCAGTAAGTTGTCTTTTCATTTCATCAATGATTTTCTTTGCTTCACAAATGTTTGTAAGATTAATTAGGTCCCATTTGTTTATTTTTTGCTTTTATTTCCTTTGCTTTAGGAGGCAGATCCAAAAAATATCTTGCTGTAACTTATGTCAAAGAATGTTCTGCTTATGTTTTATTCTAGGAGTTTTATGGTTTCCTGTCTTATACTTAGGTCTTTAATCCATTTTGAGTTTATTTTTGTGTATGGTGATAAAGTTCTAATTTCATTCTATGACATGCATCTGTTCAGTTTTCCCAGAACCACTTACTGAAGAGCCTGTCTTTTCTCCCTTGTATATTCTTGCCTCCTTTCTTGTAGATTAATTGACCGTAAGTTTTCCTTTTTATTTCTGGGTTCTCTATCCTGTTTCATTGATCCATGTTGTCTCTTTTTGTGCCTCTGTTTTGATGAGTATAGCTTTAGTCTGATATCTAGGAGCATGTTTTCTTCAGCTGTGTTCTCTTTCTCAATATTATTTTAGCTATTTGAAGTCTTTTGTGTAGCCATACAAATTTTAGAATTATTTGTTCTAGTTTGGTGAAAATGCACTTGGTATTTTGATAAGGATTGCATCAAAACTTTGTTATTTTTTATGTAAAAATAAGAAGTTTAATATTTAATTTTAAATAGAGAGAACACTCACAAATCAAGAAGACATAAATAAATAGAAGAAAATAAGCAAGAGACAAGGAAGAGTGTTTCATAATGGAAGAAAAGTGACTGAACAATAAATATATGGAAGTATGTGCAACTTTAGCAATCAAAGAAATATAAATTACTGTTGGGAGACAGTATTTTTTAGCAATTTAATTGACAAAATGGTTTCTTTTTTAAAAAATAAAAGATATATTACTTCAGTATATAGTATTAAATAATCTACCTGATTATACGAATAAAAACAAGATTGGATCCCTACCTATCAGCACATTAAAAAGATAATCCCAAAGAATTCCCTGGGAGTCCAGTGGTTAGGACTAGGTGCTTTTGCTCTGAGGGCCTGGGTTCAATCTCTGGTTGGGGAAATAAGATCCCACAGCTGGCATGGCACCCCCCCACAAATGATTCCAAAAGAATTAAATATTAAATGTTAGAGGTAATACTATAAAAATATTTGTAAGATATGTTAAATTTTTTTCATGATAAGAGAGGACTTTTTGAATTTCAAAAGCACAAAGCATAGAGGGGAAAAATTGTTTAATTACATTACATAAACTTAAGAATTCATATCCAGAATGGACTCTGAACAGAATTGTTGTTATTCTTGTTCTTCATCGTGTCTGACTCTTTGCGACCCCATGGACTGCAGCATGCCAGGCTTCTCTGTCCGTCATTATCTCTCAGAGTTTGCTCAAACTCATATGCATTGAGTCAGTGATGCTATCCAACCATCTCATCCTGTCACTCTCTTCTTTTGCCTTCAACCTTTCCCAGCATCAGGGTCTTTTCCAACGAATCGGCTTTTCTCATCAGGTGGCCAAAGTATTGGAGCTTCAGCTTCAGCATCAGTCCTTCCAGTGAACATACAGGGTTGATTTCCTTTAGGATTGAGTGGTTTGATCTCCTTGCTGTCCAAGGGACTCTCACAAGTCTTCTCCAGCACCACAGTTTGAAAGCATCAATTCTTTGGCACTCAGCCTTCTTTATGGTCCAACTCTCACATCTGTACATGACTACTGGAAAAGCTATAGCTTTGACAATATGGGCCTTTGTCAGCAAAGTGATATCTCTACTTTCTAATATGCTGTTTGTCATAGTTTTCCTTCCAAGGAACAAGTGTCTTTTAATATAATGGCTGCAGTCACTATTCACAGTGATTTTAGAGCCCAAAGGGGAAAAAAAAACTGCCACTGTTTCCAGTTTTTGAGTATCTTGACTGAGATACAAAATGCAAATTTTCCTTGGTTACTGCCAGTATATTAGAAATTGCATTAGTGCTTTTAACTAAATGTACTTTCAGTTTCCAGCAAGAAATCTGGCATACTTGCTGAATCCATGAAATGTTTACCAGCAACGTTCTCTTGCACTTTCAGCCTCTGTAGTTGTAATATGAGAACATGAAGACAGAATTTGTTATGATCTTCTCTTAATATACTATTTTTTTACTTAATTTTTAAAAAATATTTCATATTGGACTACAGTTGACTTACAGTGTTGTATTAGTTTCAGGGGATACAGCAAAGAGATTCAGTTATATATATATATGTTCTCTTTTTCAGATTCTTTCCCGTATACATTATTACAGAGTATTGAGTAGAGTTCCCTGTGCTATACAGTAGGTATTTGTTGATTATCTATTTTATATATGAGACTGTGTTTATGTTAATCTCTAGCTCGTAATTTATCCCTCCCTATTTTCCCTTTGTTAACCATAAGTTTATTTTCCAAGTCCGCAAATCTTTCTGCTTTGTAAGTTTGTCTCTCTTTTTTTAAGATTCCACATATAAATGATATGATCTTTGTTTTTCTCTAACTTACTTCATTTAGTATGATAATCTCTAGTCCATCCATGTTGTTGCACATGACAATATTTCATTCATTTATACAACTGAGTAATATCCTTTTGTATATATGTACCGTATCTTCTTTAGCCATTGACCAGGTGGCTGTGGGTTTGGAAGACTTTAGGCAGCTTCAGCAATATGTGAACTGTGAACTTCCTGATGTTCAAGCTGTTTTAGAAAAGGCAGAGGAACCAGAGATTAAATTGCCAACATCCGCTGGATCATGGAAAAAGCAAGAGAGTTCCAGAAAAACATTTATTTCTGCTTTACTGACTCTGCCAAAGCCTTTGACTGTGTGGATCACAATAAACTGTGGAAAATTCTTCAAGAAATGGGAATACCAGACCACCTGCCTCTTGAGAAATCTGTATGCAGGTCAGGAAGCAACAGTTAGAACTGGACATGGAACAACACACTGGTTCCAAATAGGAAAAGGAGTACGTCAAGGCTGTATACTGTCACCCTGCTTATTTAACTTAATGCAGAGTACATCATGAGAAACGCTGGGCTGGAAGAAACACAGGCTGGAAGCAAGATTGCCAGGAGAAATATCGATAACCTCAGATATGCAGATGACACCACCCTTATGGCAGAAAGTGAAGAGGAACTAAAAAGCCTCTTGATGAAAGTGAAAGTAGAGAGTGAAAAAGTTGGCTTAAAGCTCAACATTCAGAAAACAAAAATCATGGCATCTGATCCCATCACTTCATGGGAAATAGATGGGAAAACAGTGGAAACAGTGTCAGACTTTATGTTTTGGGGCTCCAAAATCACTGCAGATGGTGACTGCAGCCATGAAATTAAAAGATGCTTACTCCTAGGAAGAAAAGTTATGACCAACCTAGACAGCATATTCAAAAGCAGAGACATTACTTTGCCAACAAAGGTCTGTCTATTCAAGGCTATGGTTTTTCCAGTAGTCATGTATGGATGTGAGAGTTGGACTGTGAAGAAGGCTGAGCACCAAAGAATGGATGCTTTTGAACTGTAGTGTTGGAGAAGACTCTTGAGAGTCCCTTGGACTGCAAGGAGATCCAACCAGTCCATTCTGAAGGAGATCAGCCCTGGGATTTCTTTGGAAGGAATGATGCTAAAGCTGAAACTGCAGTACTTTGGCCACCTCATGCGAAGAGTTGACTCATTGGAAAAGACTCTGATGCTGGGAGGGATTGGGGGCAGGAGGAGAAGGGGAGGACAGAAGATGAGATGGCTGGATGGCATCATGGACTCGATGGATGTGAATCTGAGTGAACTCCGGGAGTTGGTGATGGACAGGGAGGCCTGGTGTGCTGCGATTCATGGGGTCACAAAGAGTCGGACACGACAGAGTGACTGAACTGAACTGAGGCTGCCTGTCTGCCGATGGGTGGGGCTGTGTTCCTACTCCTTTGGTTGTTTGGCCTGAGGCATCCCAACAATGGAGCCTGCAGTATGCTGTGTGGGACCAGGTCTTGGTGTCAAAATGGTAGTTTCCAGAAGTAAAGTCGCTCATTTTCACTTTGAGGAAAAAAAAGTCGTGTCCGGCTCTTCGCGACTCTTTACCAGCTGAGCCACAAGGGAAGCCAATTAGTACTCCTCAGTCCAGTATGTCTAACTTTGCTTTCCTGGTGGTTCAGATGATAAAGAATCTGCCTGCAGTGCAGGATACCTGGGTTCTATCCCTGGTTCAGGAAGATTCCTTGGAAAAGAGAATGGCTACCCACTCCAATATTCTTGCCAGGAGAATCCCATAAACAAAGGAGTCTGGCAGGCTACAGTCCATGGTGTTGCAAAGAGTCAGACATGACTGATCAGCTCAGCACAGTACGTCTTGACACCAGTGTCCTTGTCCCCACAATGAGCCACAGCTGTCGCCTGTTTCCCCAGGAGACTCTCATTTTATGGTTTGATTTTCTTCTGTTTTAAGCTTGTGTTCTCTCTCTCTTATTTTTTTTTTTTTTGTTAATCTACTGTATGTTTTTGATTTGTGGTTATCCTGTTTTTCAATTATGCTAATCCATTATTATATCTACTTGCTTTAGACTGGTAATCATATAGGCTCAAACACATTCTAGAAAAAGATCCGCATTTTCTTACTCTCCTCTTCCACATTTTATGATTTTGATGTATTCTTTTATATTATCATTTTTATTCTTTTGCTATTCATTGTAGTTATCCTCACTTTCATAAACATTTTTATTTTTTAATCTGTGTAGTGGCTTATTTAAGTGATTTACTTTCCAATTGTAATTTTCTCTTTCCTATAGATTCTTGCTTATTTTCTATTTAGAGAAGACCTTTCAGTATTACTTTTAGGCTAGGTGTAACATTGTTATATTATTTTTTGGAATTTATTTTTAATTGAAGCATAATCGCTTTACAGTGTTGTGTTGGTTTCTGCTGTGCAACAATGTAAATCAGCTATAAGAACACATATATCCCCTCCCTTTTGAGCTGACCCTCTAGGTCATCACAGAGCACCAAGTTGAGCTCCCTGTGTTATAGAGCAGTGTCCTATCAGCTATTTGCTTGTCTGAGAAATTCTTTATCTATCCTTCTGTTCTAAATGATAATCTTGCTGGGTAGAGTATCCTAAGTTGCATGTTTTTCCCTTTTAGGACTTTGAATATATCTTGCCACTCCCTTCTGGCCTGCAACTTTTCTGTAAAGAAATCAGCCAATATCACTTTTAGCTAACTCTTTGTTTTTCTCTTGCTGCATTTATTTTTTTTTAAATTTTTATTGATTTGGCTATGCCAGGCCTTAGCTATGGCACGTGGAATCTTCGATCTTGATTGTGGCATGTGGGATCTAGTTTTTGCCCAGGGATTAGACCCGGGCCTCCTGCATTAGGAGCACAGAGTCTTAGCCAGTGGACCAGTAGGCAAATCCTCTCTCTTGTTGCATTTAGAATTGTCTCTTTAACTTTTGCCATTTTAACTATAGTATGTCTTATTGTAGGTCTTGTTTGAGTTCATCTTGTTTGGTACTCTCTGTGCTTCCTGCTCCTGGATATCTGTTTCCTTCTTTAAGTTTAGGAAGTTTTCAGGCATGATTTTTTCAAATGCATTTTTGATCCCCCTTTCTCTTTCTTCCCCTTTTGGGATCCCAACTATGAATGATTGTCATGCTTTTGATTATTGCTTTGGTCTCATATGTTGCTTTCTTTTTTTCATTTGTCTTTCTGTCCTCTGTTCTAATTGGATAATTTTCATTATTCTATCTTCCAGATCACTTATTTGTTCTTCTACATTATTCAGTTTGCTCTGCCTAGGCTTTAGCTCAGCTTTCATCTCAGCAAATGAATTTTCTAATTTTACTTGGTTCCTTTTTATAGTTTCTAGTTCCTTTTTACAGTAATCTGCATTTATATCAATAGCCTTTCTTAATTCCTTCATTATTTTTTATTACCTCCTTTTGAACCAGTGTCTATTAGAGTGAAGAGGACTGTTTCATCATTTGTTCTTTCAAGGGAATTTTCTTAATCATTTAGTTGGCAGTGGTTCCTCTGTTTCTTCATTTTACTTATTTTCTCTGTCTCTATGAGTTTAGGGGAAACAGTTATCTACTGTGGTCATGGAGGGTTGCATCCCCATGTAGCCTGTGTATGTCTAATATTTTTGGTGCAAGAGCTGTTTTTAGTAAGGATATCTGCTGCATTTTTCCTCAGTGTATGCAGGTTGTTTCCCGTTTGATAGAGGGTATGACTGCTCTGGTGACTACAGCCTGCCGTGGATATCGAGAGAGGCTTCCTCTTTGCTCTGTGATTGTCACAGTCCTAGCAGGGGCAGGTTTGACTCCCCAGTTGTTGGTGTACAAGGCCCCAGATCCCCTTCTGAGCTGTACTGTGAGGTAGGTGGGACTGGAGCACTCCTGCCGGGAGAGAAGCCACTGAGCCTTCCTCTGCAGGAGCTTCCACTGGAAAGTGTACACTCTGGTGCTGTCTGCCACCCACTGTATGGGCTGACAAAGTACGCTCTTTTTGACACCACCCTCAACCTCTCCTCAGTCATGGAAGGCAGGCAGCAGACCCTGGTGTAGTCACAAAACCGCCTGCCCAGATCCACTGAGTCAGGTACCAAGATCACAGTAGTCACCCACCTGGATGCACCTTGGGAGCTACAGAAGCAGCCCAGACTGTGACCCGGCCCATAGGTGCTAATACTGGACTGGCCTTAGCCACAGGGACACGAGTATTCTGAGTATTCTGTTCAGATGTCCCACAGGTGCTGAGTTTAAACTGGTCCTGGTGGTGGTGGCATAAATCTATATATTGTACAACCATGCGGGAAGAGAGCTCAAATTTCAGCCCTGCCTCCATGTGTGGGCAAGCACTTGCCTGCTCCTTGAACATGCAGAGGTGGAGTCATGCTCACTGTGATTGAAAATGAGGCTGCTATGGTGTGCCTTGCCCCCTCCCCCCCTTTGAGTGCTTGCATTAATAATGAGGCTTCAACGATCAACCTCAGCTCCTTTCTGCACATACCCTCAGTTGTATGTAGCTTGGGTCATACTCTGCCCTCTTCAGGTTTCAGCCAACCCCAGTCTTCTCTCCGTGTGTGTCCTCTGAAGCCTGGATTTCGGTACCCAGCCCCTGCACACACTAACAGACTTTTGTCTCAGGCTGGGGAGTGCAGGAAGGTGGCACGGTCCCTTTGCTCTGGTCTCTCTCTGTTCTGCTTGCTGCAAGATGGCTGCTGTACTCTCCTCCGAGCCTCTGAATCTCCCTTTCTGTTCCAGCTCATGTCCCTGCCAGTCAAGAGGCTTCCCAGGGTGAGGGAACCTCTCCTCTTTCCCAGCATACAAGCTCCCATTCCAATTCCTTTTTTCTTTCTCTTTCATCCTAGCTGGGTATGTGGTGATCTTTATTCAATTTGAGTTTTATACTATCATCTGCCAGTATTCACCAGGTAATCTGTGAGAAGCATTCCACATGTAGATGTATTTCTGATGTATTTATGGGAGGAGGTAAGCTCCATATCCTCCTATTCTGCCATCTTGACCTGGCCCCTCAGAGCAGATCCCGAGATTTCTTTGTGAAGTCAATTACACACGATTGAACTGGCAAAACTAAACATATCTCTGTGAATGTGGAGATGTTGTAGTCTCCTTTTATAACAGCATATAAGTAAACACTTTAAAAGGTAATAATAAATTCTTGGTTATTAGAATGGCAGTTTAATTTGACACAAGAAACTTCTTTTGAAATGCTTTTATTAGTTTCTATCATAGGATTTGTATGTGTAATCCTATTTATGCCTAGAAAAAGACGGAGGGAAGTGTTATATGGTTGAATGGCTAATATTATTGTTGATTTAGCTAGGCTATAGTACGCATTATTTAATCAAATACTTATCCAAGTGTTGTGCTGGTATTTTGAACTTGTGATAAATAGCTGTAATAAATTGTCTTCAAGTAAAGGAGACTACCCTTGATAATGTGAATGAGTCTTTTCCCATCTTCTGAAGGGGCTTAAGAGCAAAAATAGAAGTTTCATGGTGAGGAAATTTTTCCTCAAGACTGAAGCATTGGTGCCTATCTCGGTTTTCAGCCTCCCAGACTCTCGTACAAATTTTGGGCTCAAGACTGACACACGAATGCCTGCTGGCCTACTCTGTGATTTTAAACTTGCCAGTCCCACAATCATGGGAGCCAATTCCTTAAAGTAATTCTCTTTATACATATACATGGAGCTATGATAAAAGATACCATATGTATATGTATATATATATCAATATATATATCTATGTCTATATTTGCATCTATCCTATTGATTCTGTTTCTCTGGAGAACTCTGACTTTAACTTTAACTCTTGTTAACTTTGAGTATGGGATTATGGGTATCATTTTTACTTTTTCTTTGCGATTAAGCACATTGTCCTCAGCGAACACTGCTGTTTAAGTAAAAGAGCATAAACTTTGTTTGATAGCTCTCCAACCACTTAGAAACTGCTAAGAAATTCTGAAAATTAAATTCCAACAATAAAGGGACATGATTTCTACAGTAAGAAATTATAACTTTTGACTCTCCTAGAGAGGTTTTTGCTTGCTGGAACAACCCAAATTATGTATTTGAAGTTTTAAAAAATTTTTATTGGAGTATAATTGCTTTGAGCTTCCCAGGTGGGCTAGTGGTAAAGAACCCACCTGCCAGTGCATGGGCAGAGACAGATGCAGTTTTGATCCCTGGATTGGGAAGATCTCCTGGAGGAGAGCATGGCAACCCACTCCAGTATTCTTGCCTAAAGAATCCCATGGACAGAGGAGCCTGGTGGTCTATATAGTTCATGGGGTAGCAGATTCAGACACAACTGAAGTGACTTAGCATGCAGGCATAATTGCTTTACAGTGTCGTGCAGTGTACGTACAATGTCGTACACTGCTGTACAGTGAAGTAAATCATATATAAATATAAATATATATATGAACACACACACAGACACACATATGTCCCTTCTCCTTGAACCTCTCTTCCACCCTCAATCCCACCCCTCTAGGTCATCACAGAACTCTGAGCTGAACTCCCTATGTTATACAGCTGCTTCTCGCCAACTCTCTATTTTACACATGGTCGTGTATAGACAGTGCTGCTCTCCCAGTCTGTCTCAGCTTCTCCTTCCTCCTCTGTGTCCGCATGTCCATTTGCTATGTCTGTGTCTCTATTTCTGCCCTGCACACAGGCTCATCTGTACCATCTTTCTAGATTCCGCACATACATGTTAATATATGATATTTGTTTTTCTCTTTCTAACTTACTTCACTCTATATGACAGGCTCTAGGTCCATCCACATCACTACAAATGGCACAATTTTTTCTTTTTATGGCTGAGTAATGTTCCATTGTATACATGTACCACATCTTATTTATCCATTCATCTGTCTATGGACATTTAAGTAGCTTTCATGTCCTGGCTATTTTAAATAGTGCTGCAATGATTATTGGGAAACATGCCTCTTTGGAGCTTCCTTAAAAAACTAAAAAAAAAAAAGCCAATCACCATATAACCAGCAATCTCACTACTTGGCATATACCCCGAGAAAACTATAACATATTTGGAGTTTTAAACAAATCTTGATATTTTCCCCCTAAAACTTGTTTAAAAATGTAATGGAAATTGAGAATCAGAAAGCTCTATGGCAAACCCTGTGACTATGGGTTTGAACTAGCATAGAGATAAAAAACAAAACCTCCAAAACCCACCAAAACAAAAGCAACAAAGAAAAACAGATAAAATGTGTAGTATCCAAATAATATCACATAAATTATATTACCATATTGCTGGCTCATTTCCTTTACTTTTGAGGTTTTTGAACTAGCAGATGAGGAAATGTGTTAGACTTGAATCCTTTCACCAAGATTTGATGAGATTTCTTTTGATGACCAGAAAATATGGAGAGCTCTGGGCTGGATATGACTTGATTGAGATGTTGCATTATTGAGCTTAAATGACAAAGTCTTGAACTGATGCGTTGTTTGTGGGGAGTGAAAGGGAAATGGATTTGAGATTTATCATGAAGACAAATGTGTGTGTTAGTTGCTCAGTTGTGTCTGACTCTGCAACCCCAAGAACTGTAGCCTGCCAGCCTTCTCTGTTCATGGGATTCTCCAGGCAGGATTACTGGAGTGGATTACTGTTCCCTTTCTCCAGGGGATCTTCCTGACTCAGGGATTGAACCCTGGTCTCCTGCATTGCAGGGAGATTCTTTACCACTTGAGCTACAGGGAGAAAGAGGAATTTCACATGATTTCTAGTTTGGAAATCTAGCTATATGTATATTTGATTCATTAAAATGGGGATACAGACACAGAAACACATGTTGGGGAAGAGGAGTTAGGGGTGACAATTTCAGATTAGGACATTATGAATTTTAGGCACTTATCTGACACACAGATGGAGTTATTTATTTGGCAATGAAAAATGTCTTCTATAGCTCAGGAAGCACCCAAATACCCATTTGATGAGTAACAGCCACATTTACATCTAAATAAGTGTTGAGAATTTTAGTTGTAGTAAAGAAAAGGGTACTGTTAGGTATCTCAGAGATAAAAAAATGTATTGAGGAATAGTTTCAATATGGGAGAGAGTAGATATACTTATGTGGTAAGATGAAAATGCTGGTAGATAGGAATATGGTGAAGCTATATAGAGGGTGTAATAAAAGAGAACATAATAAGGGAAAAACTGTATCAGAGGGCATAATGAAAAGGATAGTTGAGGGAATGATATTCACGGCACCTGATTAGTGTAAATAAATATCTTAGAGGGCTTCTTCCTCTAAGACATGAATAAATAAGGAATAAGGATAGATGTTGGGGAGCAAGGAGCTAAAGCATCAAGCCAGTGATTCATTTCTGCCCTGGTCTGCCTTTGCTTTTACCATTATGTTAACATTTACAAATCTGGATGTCGAATACAAAGCAGTGACTGAGAATAGTCTCTAATATCCACAGAAAGGGAAGTTTACTGATGACACGTCTCTCTACAAAGTCCATTTCCAACATTTCTAAGGCTAGTATTTCCACAGAGGAGAGGTCAAGTACTGTCTCCCATGAAGTCCTGTCAGACTTCGACTAGCTTGTAACCAAAAATCAGTGATTGCTGCTGCTCTGG
Source organism: Capra hircus (assembly GCF_001704415.2). Taxonomy (NCBI): domain Eukaryota; kingdom Metazoa; phylum Chordata; class Mammalia; order Artiodactyla; family Bovidae; genus Capra; species Capra hircus. Next base: position 53,730,445 of record NC_030828.1, on the reverse strand, counting down.
TATGTGATGGGCTGAGCTTAGCTTTTAACATGTTTTTCTTTTAGTTGTGTCATCCTATGAAAGGATGCTGCCCTTTCTGTAAGCTTTGGTCACAGATCCTGATGTTTTGGTATTTTCTTAACCAATGTTTCCCAAACCTGTCTATGATGAGTCATCTGAAGACACGTTAAAAATACAGCTTCTTAGGTCTCACCTCAGGAAATTCTGATTCAGTGTCTCTACTAGGGCAGGCATGATAATCGGTATTTTCAACAAGGACTGCAGATGACTTTCTAGATTAGCAGTTCCCAGTGGTGGCTTCTAATTAGCATCATCTCGAGAGTGATCACACATAAAAATCCTGTACATACTGATTAAGAATCGCTGAAAAAGGAGCTTGTGAAATACGTATTTTCAGTTTCCCCAAAAGACTGTTGAGTGTAGCCAGTCTTCAGATAAGGAAGAACATTTGATTTAGGCCTATGGGAATGGTGGCCTCATTAAATATAGGAAGAACAGTGATATCTTCAGAAAGAACCAAGATGAAATCCTCCTGAACTGATGTCATTGATAAAAATTCAGTTTGACTGAGACTGTGATATCTCTAGAGCAGGGTTTCTCAACCTCAGAATTATTGACATTTGAGGGTGGATGATTCTTTGCTGTGGGAAGCTTCCCTGTGCCTTGTAGAATGCTTATGAGCATCTCTGGCTTCTTCCCACAAGATGCCAATATTATCGCCTCACACTTACCACAACTAAAAAGTGTCTCTACACACGGCCATATCCCCGGGGATACAATCACACTCAGTTAATACCACTGTTCTAGAGAAAGGTTAGAGCACTCATTGTAATTTAATCAAACTTTGAAAAGCTTTATACTATCAATAAAAAGGGCTCCTGTAATGACCTGGTCTTTTATACTGTGGCCTTTCCGGATGTCCCAGGATACGGCATATACTTTCAAGCTTGATATTGGTGGGATATGTATGCTTCCAAATACAGAAAAGGTGGGATATTGTTTCTTGAATTTAAGATATCTGTAGGTTAGGTATCGTAGGACTCTGGCCTGGACATTGTGATTTAGACCAATTTATCATAGTTTTCTAAAAAGCCAAAAGTTGATAATAGGGTAACGCTTCTAATTTGCAAAAACCTTGACTATTTGGATAGCTGATATAGGCATGGCCTTTACATCTGTCTTCACAGATATAGAGTATTTTCTATCAGAAAAAGCATTAAGTATTGTACTTGGAGGTATTTTTTAAAATTAGGTAACTCCCAACTGTAATAAAATACATGAAAGATAGAATAGTAGTATTTAAGAAAGATTTTATAATTTGCTTATTTTATCTTTTCTTTCTTGTTTTTCTTGGAGATTTTACCACAAAGGGTAAATTCTTAGTTAAGGATTGTTATTTACATGAACTTAAATAATAGAGATCATTTTTACTCAGTGTTAGCAAACTATGAGGTTTGAGTGTTCCTAATACTGCTCTTACATCTGAGACCAATTGCAAATTTGAAGAGACTTTCTAAGACATCCTCAGTTTTGATAATTTATCTGAAAGTTCCACAGAACTCACTGAAAATTATTATAGTCACAAATATGGCTTATGAGAGGAAAAGGATCTAGTCAAGGCTGGAGACCCATAAGGCAGAGTCTGGGTAGGTTCCAAATGGGAAGCCTCTTTTGTTCTCTGGATATGTTACCCTCCTTGCACTGATATGTGACGTAAGCACATAGTGTTGCCAACCAAGGAATCTCACCCAAGTTTCAGTGTTCAGGTTTTCATCTGGGGCTCCATTGCTGCTTCTGCTACTGCTAAGTCGCTTCAGTCGTGTCTGATGCTGTGCGACCCCATAGACGGCAGCCCACCAGGCTCCCCCATCCCTGGGATTCTCCAGGCAAGCACACTGGAGTGGGTTGCCATTTCCTTCTCCAGTGCATGAAAGTGAAAAGTGAAAGTGAAGTCGCTCAGTCGTGTCCGACTCTTAGCGACCCCATGGACTATAGCCTACCAGGCTCCTCCGTCCATGGGATTTTCCAGGCAAGAGTACTGGAGTGGGCTGCCATTGCCTTCTCCCCAGAATTAACTGATTGATTGATTGCCCATATGTTTGATTGCAGATGCCTTATGACCCAACTATCACACCCTAACACATGGCTGGCCTTTCTAGCATAGCCAGCCCCTCCCCTAAACAAAGATACCCCTGTCAGGTATGTCATAGATTGTGTTCCAAAAGTTGAATGCAAAGTCAGATCTGTTTTTGGGCAAAGCCAAATTTTTTGGTACCCATAGTTGAGTGATGGAAACTTGTATAGGCTGAGTTTGACATATATGTGTGTAAATTATTGAGGATTCACTATGCTTCAGATGTTTTTACACATATTCTTTTCTAAAATCCTTACATTAGCTTATAAACAATTGACTCAGATTTGAACTTACATGTTGTGTTATTATTACTTTAATTTTTAAAAATTTAAACAAGTTTAAAGTCCTCCAGTTTAAATAGTAGCTGGATTTGTCTGTTATTATGTAACATATGACTTACCAACCTGAAGTCTTCCATTTTCTAAGACCAGTATTTCTCCAATCCTTTTCCATTATTCAACTAAAAAATTTAACTTTTAAATTAAAAAAATTTAATTTAATTTAAAATTCTAAATTACCACAAGTAACCTGATCCAAATCACACAGCCAGTACTTAATAAGCCAGGAGTCAAGCCTAATTATTTAGGTCCTGTGATTTCCCATTATTTCAAAGCTGTAAGATGTCATGGAAGGTAGTATTCATAAGACCCTGAAATTGGCTTAGAAGAAATAAATAGCCTTTGGAAAATATTTCCAGTGAGTTGTGGAGACTCAGAAAATGCTTGGAAATATTTCTGGTAGCCTGTCATGATAAAGGAAATTGAGAAACATGTTTTTGTGTCTAAAATGAAAGTCCATATGGCAAACCAAAACATTTGTTTCAGCCAACGGTTCATGATTTTCTTGTTATTGACAGACTACTTTACCATCTGAATTTGAAAAAAAAAAAATACAGGTCATGATGGTCCCTTTTTTCAAAAGAGCACTGTCTTACTGATTTCTTAATTGCCAAGAATATATATTTTTGTACTTCTACTGACACTTGAGTACAATAACATCAGGAAGATTATTCTAGGTTATATCAGTATTACAGAACATTTCTTCTAAATATAAAAACTGCTAGAACTTGGAGAATCATTTGTGACTTTATAAAAAGCTCTTGGTTGTACTCTTTAAACAGTGATAAAATTTGCATATTACTTGTCAGACCAAAATGAATTTCATTTTACAAGAGCATTGTCTTCATCTCCTATTCTCCACATAAACTATGATTCTTTTCTCCTTGTATAGTTTTATAGTTAAAATTATTAAAATTATTATGGCCTATCAGTCCTAGTAGCTGTTGAATGACTTGAATAGTTTTAAGACATGCAATAAAGAGGTTTATTAATGGGCAAATAATCCCTCTAGGTTAAGCTGAAAAAACGAAATCATAATACAGTAGTCCCCAAATATCTTAGATCATAAATAATAGAGTTGGAAACCTTCTTGGTGAAAAGTGAACTGAGCTTCTTTGAAATGTCCAATTCTGTGAACCCCATTTATCATAGCCTTTTTAAGAAATACTTTTCTCAGATAAGTAGGGCTCACTAAACCCTGCCACAAGCAAAAGGCGTACATTAGGCATTAATATGAAGGTAGTAATAATGATACCTTGTGTTGCATAGTTCTTTGCATTTTCCAGAATGTTTTCAAATATATCTAGTCAACAAGAAAGAACAGTAAAAAGTTGTCATTCAGACTTTTAGCTGGTTGTCTTTGAGGCCTAGTTCAGTGTCCTGTGGTTGTTTTGACACAGGGACATTTCAGAGAAAAATATGTTTGGCCTCCTGAAGGGGTATTCATTGTAGTTACCAGAAAACTCATGTTTTGTATCCCAAATCACAAAATTTTCCTGAGGTCGTTTTGTCTCTCACCAGTAAGGAAGGGATACAGAAAGAAGAAAAAAATCTGTAACCAACAATATCAGTGATAAAATGAAGAAGTAGGATTGAAAATATTCCTTAGTGGCTTTAAAATTCTGGTTCTTGGATCAGATCCACTTGAGTTATATTGGGCATTTATTAAAAACACAGAATCACCAGAGATGGGACTCAGCAAATCTTTGGTTTAATAAGTGATAGCCCGTTATTCTCATGTGTATGCATTTTTCAGAACTACTGTCTTAATGAATCACAAAACCTGAGAATTCATTTTAGGGAGCAAGTATACACAACTAGTGAGGATCTGAAGCTAGGGGGTAGTTAGTACAGGCATGAGAATAATTGATATTAAAGAGGGCTAGAACATGGGGATCACCTCTGTTGAGATGGAGGTTATCCAAAAAGAGCTATATATTTCCTACACAACAGAGGGACATCATCTAGAAGAGGAAATTGGCAGATGCACATGGGATCATCAATAGTGTTCCTATTTCTTACCTGCGTATGGAACATAGGACAGGAGCCTCAGCCTTCTAGGCCCATGGTTGATGGGAGATGTTGAGAAAATTGTTTGTGTTGAGACACTGAGAAATCACGGATATCACTGAACTTCCAGGGACTATAAGGTGATATAGAAACTTTGTATAACATGATATGTCCTATTGCAGGCCATATAGTTTTCAGGACTTTTCTCCCTTTCTTTTAAACTTTTAACACTAAATTGTATGTTTGATTTCTACAAATGCTAGGCTGTCTAATAGATTATGTTTCCCTAAGTATCTAGGTAGGGGATCATACTAAGACATATAACAATTTCTCTTTGTTGTCATGTAACCCAGCTTTATCATGCTTTTGGCTGAATGTTTATATATAATATATAATGTGATTTCATAGCTCTAAAATTACACCTTATAGAAGCCGAGATTTGACTACATGAATGCAGTTTCCATGGACTGGGGATAAAGATGTCAGAGATTAGTTCCTGCTTTCAGAGTTCTTACTGAAGTGGGGGAAAAATGAATAAATGCACTATTACTATACAATATGATGGGGAACTGAAAGAGGTTAGTGCAGGTCACCATGAGCTCAGAGAGGAGAGATTACCAGGTCAGTTTGGGGACGGCATAGGGAAGGATTTAATGAGGAGATATCTGAAACAAAGGGATATGCTAAGGAGAGAGGTTTCCGAGGTAAATGAGCTGGTAGTGATGATGGGCAGGTGGCTTTGAAACCAGAAGGAACAACATGAGAGGAAAGCTAGCAGGTGACAGAAAGCACACTGCATTCTTGCAGCTTCAGATAGTTGTTTGTTCAGGGCATATATTCTGAGGATAAGAGTGGTGAGAGATTTTGCTACTAAAGAAGCAGGCAGAAGATTCTGAAAGAGCTTATTTGTCATCATAATGAATTTGGATTTTTATCATGAAGTGAGAGGATGTCTGTTGAAGGATTTGAATCAGGAAGCTAACAATTAGACGTGCAGCTTAGAAAGAATTTCTCTGATAGAAGCATAAAGATTGTATTTCAGTGAGAGGATTTGTAACATAGAGAAACTTGTTGGATGGCTACTGAAATAATTCAGATGAGCAATGAGGATGGAAGTAAAGCACTGACTGCAGGAGTAGAGAAGATGTGAAAGACTGACCAGCTATTAGGGAGAGGGGGATAGACAAAACTTGTTGATAGATTGGGCAGGGGAAAAAAGAGGGGTCTACGAATACTGTATAGATGGAGGCGTCACTTATAAGATGGGAAATCATAGTGAGATTAGCATGTTTGGGGTAAGAAGATACACTGAATTGGGGGCATGTTGAGTTTTAAATGTGATCCCTAGGTTGAGAAGATCTGCTGGAGGAGCACATGGCAATCTACTCCAGTATTCTTGCCTGGAGAATCACATGGACAGAGGAGCCAGGTGGGCTAGGGTCCATTGGTTCATGCAGAGTTGGACATGCCTGAAGGGACTTAGCAGCACACGTGATATTCAAATGGAAATGAGAACTAGATGATATCATCCAGGGAGCAGAGGAACAGAGAAACTAACATGGTGATGGTGATTGTGCTAACAGAATTAAACTGCTATAGTAGTGGATCAGTTCAGTTCATTTCAGTGGCTCAGTAGTGTCTGACTCTTTGCGACCCCGTGAATCACAGCATGCCAGGCCTCCCTGTCCATCACCAACTCCCGGAGTTCACTCAAACTCACGTCCATCGAGTCGGTGATGCCATCCATCCATCTCATCCTCTGTCGTCCCCTTCTCCTCCTGCCCCCAATCCCTCCCAGCATCAGGATCTTTTCCAATGAGTCAACTCTTCGCATGAGGTGGCCAAAGTATTGGAGTTTCAGCTTAAGCATCAGTCCTTCCAATGAACGTAGTGGTAGATTTTGTCAAAAGGGCAGTTTTTCTATTGTGTTACTTTTGATTTTGGTGAAGAATTGCAAGTTTTATAGTGACAGAAGACACACAGAACGGCTGTTGGTGCTTCACAAATTTGCAGCTCATTTAATACTCAGTTGGGGTTTTCCTGTGTCTGGTGAACAAGAAATACTTTTTTTTTTCCTGAGAAGTTATGGTATTTGCTTTGGGATGACAAAAGTGATTTTTATAACAGAATGTTACAGTATAAATAGAAGAAAAAAAGGAAGTGAGAGAAGAAAACTGTGTAACAAGTTAAAAAGCAAATCAACAGAGAAAGACTTCCAGTTGCTCCAAGAAATATCTGAAAAGATGGAAGAACCAGGCAAGCATGTTGTAAAGACATCTAAGAGGAGAACACCTCAAAGAGATATCAATCAATAACAAGACAGAATGAGGAAAATAAAAATTAAGTTATATTGATATTAGCTTTAGTATGTGAAACTTTAGTGAAAGTAGGTTCATTGAGTGATATGGCAAAAGAGATTTCCAACACAATAAACTTGTTAGTCTTTCCTTAAGAACTTTCCCTTTCTCTGAGTTTCTTGTACTCTACAAGAAGTGTATTCAGAATAACACATTTAATGTTAAAATCATATCATTAATATGAAAATATATAATATATGTGAGATTAATGTGACTTCTATATTTTACGTGATGTGTGCATGTGTGTGTGCTAGGTCACTTCAGTTGTGTCTGACTCTTTGTGACCCCTATGGACTGTAGTCTGCCAGGCTCCTCTGTCCATGGGATTCTCCAGGCAAGAATACTGGAGTGGGTTGCCATGCTCTCCTCCAAGGGATCTTCCCTACCCAGGGATCGAACTTGTATCTCTTATATCTCCTGCATTGGCAGGCAGATTCTTTACCACTAGCCCCATTTTACCTAATACTATCCTTTTTTTTTTCATCCATTCATCCACCCATTCAGATAACTGCTGCTACTGCTGCTAAGTTGCTTTAGTCGTGTCCAACTCTGTGCGACCCCAGAGATGACAGCCCACCAGGCTCCCCAAATATTTATTTGGCCAGGTACTATGTTTGACCCTGGAAATGATACTATACAAAATCTGTTGACTACTTGTTATGTTCCAGATGTTGTGCTAAGTGTTTTGCATATAGTAATTCATGTAACAAAATAATTACATGAAAACAAACAAACAAGCCAGAGCTCTGGTAACAAAACTAATTACACTAAGGAAGTGGCTGGCAAATCTGAAAACTGTAGGACAGTTTGATAGGCTGGAGACTCAGGGAAGAGCTGATGTTGCAGCTCAAGTCCAAATGCAGTATTGAGACAGAAATCTCCCTTTGGGTACATGAATCTTTTTCTCCTAATGCTTTCAACAGATTGGATGAGGCCCACCCATATTATGAAGAGTAGTCTGCTTTACTTAAAGTCTACTGATTTAAACGTTAATCTCATCTAAAAAATAACCTTCTGAGTGATATCTAAACTGATATTTGACCAAATATCCAGGTACTGTGGCCTAGCTAAGTTGACACAAAAACTTAATTGTTACACTCTTTATATATCTTAACATCTCTCAACAACCTTATGAGATATTATTACCAATGCTATTTTACAGATGAAGAATTGAAGGACAAGGAAAAGGGGTTTGCCTTGGATAACAGGATTAGTAAGTTATAGAACAAGTATTCAAACAGCTAATCTAATTCAAAGTGGAGTGAAAGTCGTGTGCGACTCTTTGTAGCCCCATGGACTATACGGTCCATGGAATTCTCCAGGCCAGACTACTGGAGTGGGTAGTGTTTTCCTTCTCCAGGGCATCTTCCCAACTCAGGGATCAAACCCAGGTCTCCTGAATTGCCGGCAGGTTCTTTACTAGCTGAGCCACAAGGGACCCCATCTAATTTAAAACCGGCACTCAAAGCTATAATGCTTCCATTTACAGGTGAAGAAACTAAGACAGGTTAACTTACTTGCCCATGTCATTCAGCTAGTAGGTGATGGATTCAGAACATAAACTCAGATCTGACTTTAAAGTCTCTGTCGTTAACAGCAACACAATAAATATTTTCAATATTTGTCCCCAAGGCAGTTCTTGGTCTATTAGGGAAATCATACATGAAAACAATTTGCACTGATAGGAAATGCTTACTTTTATTTGGAGAGGCAAGAATATTCCTGGGAAATAAGGCCTCTGAACTTGGCTTTGAAATTAATGACCCTTTAAAAGCACATTCTAGGAAGAGGTTATGGACTGTGCAAGGTGATGAATATGAAACAGCTAGGTGTTTTTGGGAAAGCTTAATAATTTTGGTACCGTTTCCACTGGCATGAAGTACCTGTAGATGTAAGGGTGGGGTGAGTAGAGGTCAGGAGATGATGGTGGCCATCCTACCCAGTTGAGGTGGGACTGGATTTTATTTGTGGTTGGTAGGAAGCCACAAGAAGTTTTGAACAGGAGAGAAATACTGTTACACTTTAGTTTTAGTAAGATGCTAAAGTCTGTCAGAAAAAAATTATGAAAGACTTTGAAGTAAACCAAACACATTACTAGGTGTCTTCAATCAAAATGTATGTGCTGTCTAGAGCACACTCTTCTGGGTAATTTTGATTTTATAGAATTTGCATCTTTCATTGTCTGAGCTATTTAAAACTGTAAATTGTAGATCACGGCAATGAAAATGACTCTTATCCATAGATGTGCAAATGAATTCTGTCTGGTGGAAGGAAAATCAATTTCCATCCCTGCTGTGGAAAAAGAAAGTTTTACAACTATTTATAAATTCAGTTCAGCATTCCTGATTAGCCTATATAAGTGTGATTCTTTGACAACTCCTTTGAACCCATTCCAGCATCTTATCAGTTGCCTCATTAATTAGTCAATTAAATAAAATCCTTGATAAATATTATTCTATATTTGTATAAAATTCATCATCTTAATCTTTAAATTTTGTTTTTTAGCAAGTCTGTCCTAAGGGATGAGATGGTATAATCTGTACAAAGGCAGTGCTAGCTCATAGGGTTGGAGGGAAGTTGATAAATTAGAGATAACTTGGGATGTATACTGACAAGACTTAGTACTCTGAAGATATGGGAAATGACAACATACGAGGATTCAAAAATGATTCCCAGATTTCTGGTATGATTGATAGCAGAGATAGCAGTTTCTTATATCAAAACATGACTATTGGGGAAAAAGATATGAAGGTAGACATACTGAAAGATTATCAGATATTTGATTGTGGAGTTCAGAAGTATCTGAGGCTAGAGATTCTGATTTGGGGCTCAAATTTATACTTGTAAACTTGTGGGACTAGATTGAAGCACAAAGGAAGAAATGTAGACGAAAACCCCAGTGGGTCTGGTGTAGAGGATTTTAGGCATGAGCAGAATGAAAGGATCCATTAAAAGAGACTGAAAGTAAATCTCTTTTATTTAGGATGGTGTTATTTATGGCAGCAAAGGAAGGGCAATATTTTCAGAGGGAAAATCTAATCAATAGTGTCAAGTGCTAGAAATTTCAGTCCGTTGGATTTGGCAATGTGGCTATCGCCAAGAAAGTTCAACTTTCAAGATGGGAGGATGGAAGCAAACTGCATGACAGTGTTGGGAATTAGATAATTGGATAGAAAATAAAGAAATGTTCATGTTTGGGAACGCATGTACACCCGTGGTGGATTCATGTCAATGTATGGCAAAACCAATACAGTATTGTAAAGTAAAATAAGGTAAAAATAAAAATTAAAAAAAGGAAATATATGGGAAAGGAGTTAAGGATGGATACAAGATTAAGGGAGAAATTTTTAAGAGTGAGCATAAGGAGAGGAAGCCATTTGAAAAGAGAGAGTAAAATTGTACCAAAAACTCAGAGTCCAAACGGAGATATCAGCCTTCAGTAGGAGGAAGAACGTGTTCTACCCTCATACTCAGGAAAGGAGAAATAGCTAGAAGCAGCACAGGTAGCTTTTAACGCTGGAAAGTAGGAAGGTGACAGATATCTTACTTGATTTTCAATATCATGTACTCAGAGTGGAGGTGTGGACTTCAAGAGGAATGGCAAAATTATGACTAGTCCTTGAAATGAAAGGGAATGGGAACTAATGAAAGGTAAAATCTACGTGATAAAATTAATCTGTTAAAGTAGCTTTGGTTCTGGTGTATTACTCTTTCCAAAGTTTGGTTTTGCAGGTGTAGAACATTGAGCCATGAATGATTGCTAAGCAATTTGCCTACTCTTAAATAGCTTTTTTCACCTTTCTGTATTCCTTTTTACCAGTAGGCTTTATAGTATATTAGAAAACTATAGGGACAAGGATTTGTCCACCAAATCTCAGTTATACATAGCTGGCAACATTCCTTCTAATGTGGTAGCATATGATTTTAGATCTGTGACTGGAAATTCTGGGTCATGAGATAATATAGTATAGAACATATAATATCCAGTGGGGTAAAAATGTAACAGTAAGCTGTGGGAAGATGAGAACACCATAGTATCTAGGTTAGGAAAGGCAGATGGAGAAGGAACATGAAATGAAAGAGATTCAAGACAGAAAGATATCAAATAGGGAGAAGATGATGTCAAGAATGAATCTCATATCGCAAGTTTGCTTAGAAACAACCCAGGATATGGCTAATGATGGCAGTATAATATTCATGGATAAGGTCTCAGAACTTTTAGAATGACCCACCTATACAATGTTATCCCAGGGCTAATCAACTTTTTCTTTAGAAGAGCTAAGTCATAGAAAGTACTGAAATTCCTGTGACAACATCTTATTCAGAAGCCCTCTGATTTAGAGATGATCAGTTTTTAAAAGAAAAGATTCTAAGCTGCAACTGTGATGAAGAATTGGGAAAAAGGCTTGACTTCAAAAGGTCTATCCACTTAACACCGAGCCTGATGAAGTTTCTATTACTTGGTGCTAGAATTTTCCCATGAAAATTCTATTTCATGGATTTGGGTTATTTTTTTGGAGGGAGTTTGCAACTGAGTCAAACCTGGGGGAATAATAATTTTTACTTTTTAGGAGAAAAGTATATGGATTTCTTTTAATCAAGGAATCATCAAAAATAGGTTGTATAAAATACTCATGACTTTTTTTCTGTATAAACTACTGTATTTTAATGAAAGGGGAATGTCAAGGCTGTATATTGTCACCCTGCTTATTTAACTAATATATAGAGTACATCATGCAAAATGCCAGGCTGGATGACTCACAGGTTGGAGTCAAGATTGTTAGGAGAAATATCAACAACCTCAGATATGAAGATGATACCACTCTAATGGCAGAAAGTGAAGAGGAACTAAAGAGCCTCTTGATGACGATGAATGAAGAGAGTGAAAATACTGGCTTAAAACTCAACATTCAAACAACAAAGATCATGGCATCTGGTCCGATCACTTCATGGCAAATAGGTGGGGAAACAATAGAAACAGTGATGGATTTTATTGTCTTGGGCTTCAAAATCAATGTAGACAGTGACTGTAGCCAGGAAATTAAAAGACTAGACAACATATTAAAAAGTAGAGACATCACTTTGCCAACAAAGGTTTGTCTAGTCAAAGCTATGTTTTTTCCAGTAGTCATGTATGGATGTAAGAGCTGGACCATAAAAAATGCTGAGCACTGAAGAATTGATGCTTTTGAACTGTGGTGTTGGAGAGAACTCTTGAGAGTCCCTTGGATACCTCGGAGATCAAATCAGTCAACCCTAAAGGAAATTAACACTATATATAAGACCCTGATGCTGGGAAAGATTGGGGTCAGGAGGACAAGGGGATGATGGAGGATGAGATGGTTGGATGACATCACTGACTCAAAGGAAATGAGTTTGAGCAAACTCTGGGAGATAGTGAAGGGCAGGGAAGCTTGGCATGCTGCCCTTCATGAAGTTGCAAAATTCGACACAACTTAGCGACTGAACAACAATAACAATGACTTATACTCAGTTTCAAAGAATTGGATAATAAGCATTTTCAAAGTTGAGTCAATGATTTTATTCTCTCAGGAGACTATTTGTGACCAATAAGACTTAACATATATTGAGCGTTGGACATTGCGCCAAGTGCTTTACAGGTTTTAAATTGTTTAATCCTCCCCAATTACTCTTTGAGTTAGAGACTGTCATCCTTATTTTATGACTGTGGAAACTGAACCATAGACTTTATTTTTGAATTTTTTAAAATTATTTTTCATTGGCATATTTTTTATTTACAGTGTTATGTTAATTTCTCCTGTACAGCAAAGGGAGGCAGTTATACATACACATTTATTAACTTTTTAGATTCTATTCCCATATAGGTCACTACAGAGTACTGAATGGAGTTCCCTATGGCTATTCAGTAGGTTCTTATTAGTTATTAATATTTATTCTAATTAGAGTAGTATGTATATGTCAATCCTAATCTCCTAATTTATTCCTCTTCCCCTTTCCCCTCTGGTAACCACAAGTTTCTTTTCTACATCTCTATCTCAACTTCTGTTTTGTAAATAGGTTCATTGGTACCATTTCTTTAGATTCCACATATAAGTGGTAAATGATATTGTTTTTTTTGTGTGCCTGACTTACTTCACTCAGTATGACAATCTCTAGGTCCATCTATGTTTCTGCAAGTGGCATTATTTTATTCCTTTTATGGCTAAGTAATATACCACTGTATATAACCCACATTTTCTTTACCCATTCCTCTGTTGAGAGAGGTTTAGATTCCTTCCATGTCCTGGCTATTGTAGATAGTGCTCCAATGAACACTGAGGTGCATGTATTCTTTCAAATTATGGTTTTCTCCAGCTATATACTCAGGAGTGGGATTGAAAGATCATGTTGTAATTCTATTTTTAGGTTTTCTTTAAGATCATTTTTCTTAAAGTCTTTATTGAATTTGTTACAATATTGCTTCTTTATGTTTTGGGTTTTTGGTCATGAGATTTGTGGGATCCCAGCTGCCCAACCAAGGTCAAAGCTACACCCCTTGCATTGGAAGGCAGTCTTACCCACTGGACCACCAAGAAAGTCCCTATTTTTAGTTTTTAAAGGAATCTGGATAGTTTTCTCTATAGTGACTGTACCAATTTATTCTACCAACAGTGTAGGAGGGTTCTATAGATTTTTAAAGCTTTACAGTTGTCATAGCTAGCACATAGTAAAGCTTCAAACCCAACTGCATTGATGCACTCATGGAAGATACCCCAATGTATCTTGTTCATTGCCTGCTTCCTTGGATATTATCCATTGCCTGTTATGAAGAATCTCCCCACTTGTAGCTTAGCCTGTCTGCTTTTCATCTTTATTCTCCTGGTGCTGTGATTCTCAAACTTTAGTGTACTTAGAATCAAGAGATCTTTGAAAGAAATTAGATTCCAGGATCCCAACCCCAGAAATTCTAATTCTAGAAGTCTGAATGTTTGCCCTAAATTTGTGCTCTAAAGGGACTTCCCAGATAACTCTGAAGCACATGGTCTGTGGGTCACACTTAAGAACTACACTAGGAAATGGAGCTAATGTTAGATTCTGGTCCTTTCTGGTGTGTCCTGTTATAAAAGAACTGCGACCTGATGAATTAAATCCCATAGTTAACATTGTGTAAGTTTGTTTTATGACTAAAAATGAAATGGGCAATTTTCATAGTTATATTAGTAATACAGTGGCTTTTAGAAGGCCTTCTACTTTTATTAGACATTTTAATTACATAAATATGTTGGCTGAACCTTGCTCTTTTTTGTGAAATCTTTAAAGTTTTATATATAGTAGACAGTCTTGGCCAAAATCATGACATTATAGCTTCAGTTCAGTTCAGTTCAATCGCTCAGTCGTGTCCAACTCTTTGTGACCCCATGAATCACAGCACACCAGGCCTCCCTGTCCATCACCAGCTCCCGGAGTTCACCCAAACTCATGTCCATCAAGTCAGTGATGCCATCCAGCCATCTCATCCTCTGTCATCCACTTCTCCTCCTGCCCCCAATCCCTCCCAGCATCAAAGTCTTTTCCAATGAGTCAACTCTTCGCATTAGGTGGCCAAAGTACTGGAGCTTCAGCTTTAGCATCATTCCTTCCAAAAAAATCCCAGGGCTAATCTCCTTCAGAATGGACTGGTTGGATTTCCTTGCAGTCCAAGGGGCTCTCAAGAGTCTTCTCCAACACCACAGTACACCCAAATGTTAACTTGGGAAACACATTATGTGAAATATCATGAATTTACTATTTTTTCCCCTTACTGTTGATGTTAAGGTGTGCTTTTAAAACTATAACTGTATGTATTTATACCATTACGTATATATCTCATAGTTACATATGCATTGAAGTAATCCATTTCTACTTAGTCACTTTTCACCTTTCATTTTCATTTTAATAACAAAGGTGTATCTTTTTATCAAGATCAGGAATCCAGTCTCTATTTAGTGTTGAAGTAGGCTGCAGGGGAATCACAAGTTATTTCTTAATATCAATTATCACCTCTCAATAGAGCTCTATGGTGGTAAATATCACATTTTTGAATTTGGGTGGTAGCAGTGGTAATTGGATGCCAGACATTTAACAATTTCATTCTAATGTGGAAGAATAGAGCATGAACCAGGTAAGGTAGGTGCTGAGGAAATTAATCAGCCTCTATAAGCTGTTTCTCATAAGGCAGTAGGTTGGTCAAATGTACAGTGCATAACATGTGAGGCAGGTGTAGACTGTACCATCCAAAATACCATCATGATAACTGATTGGTATCAGGCTGATCCTGGCCTAGCAACAGAAAATATTCTGGAAGCAATGATACTTGAAATCAGATTGATGAAGACATTGCTGATATAGGTGATCCATCCATTCAAGACAGAATACCAGTTGAATTCTGATAAAAACAGCAAGAATTTGATGTGATTATGGTGGTAAAAAAAAAAGACTTTAGAGACTGTAAGTACTATAAATAACTATAAGTAACCCAGGACTCACCTCAATCTAATTCTAGATAGATATTGATATATTATCTTAGTACAGATTATTTAGAAGTCATGATTGGTGATTTGGACTGCCAGAAAAGGCTTGTTGGCAGATATATGTGAGAATCTGGGAAACAGAAATGAATTATGTGATGACAGAATCTTTTTCTTGCCACCAGTAAATTAATAACATAGCTTTAAAAAATATGGCATTTCCTCCAATACGTCTAAGCTCTAAGGAGACAATCAAATTGTAATGCACTATGATAAATAAAATACATAGACATATGTAAGTATGTATGTGTGTGCATGCACATACGTGCTAAGTCACTTCAGTCATGTCTGACTCCTTTGAGACCCCATGGCCCGCAGCCCATCAGGCTCCTCTGTCCATGGAATTTTCCAGGCAAGAATACTAGAGTGGGTTGCAATACCCTTCTCCAGGGGACCTTCCCGACCCAGGGATTGAGCATGAGTCTCCTTCATTGCAGGCAGATTCTTTACTGTATGCTAAGTCGCATTCAGTTGTGTCTGACTCTATGCAATCCCAGAGAAGGCAGCCCACCAGGCTCCCCCATCCCTGGGATTCTCCAGGCAAGAATACTGGAGTAGGTTGCAATACCCTTCTCCAGGGGACTTTCCTGACCCTGGGATCAAACATGAGTCTCCTTTATTGCAGGCAGATTCTTTACTGTATACACACACATAAAAGACAAAGCAAAAGGAAATAATAGGGAAGAAAAATAAAATGGGTTACCGGAAAAGTAAATAGATTCCTACATATGCTATAACTTTCTCATTGTGTGTCAAGATAGGACAACAAATCAATTCTAAGTTTCCTAATAGTCAAAACAAAGCTGAAATTAGGACAAATTGGGTGAATCATGTTCAGATGATACGACATAACTTCTTGAGGGGAGGCCCTGGCCTTGAAGTCTAGAGAAAATTTATTCCAAACTTGTTATAATAGAGCTATAGAGTGAAATAGTGGATAATAAGATTTTCTTAGAGGATTTCCTGCTAGCATTTTTCAATGTAGGATCAACCATCAAACTAAAGCATAATTTAATAAAAAGGATTATATGGAAGGCCCAGATAGTGTAGCCTGGATTTTTTCTTGGATGACATACACAGGAGCCAAATAGAATTGCACCTTCTTTAGGCCATGCTCCACAAGGGCATCTCTGGCAGACAGATAGAGCTAATAACTTCTGGCAAAAATCCTTGAGTGGAGCTATTCTATAGTGATTGAGGAAAGACTCCTATTCTTAAATATCTACTAAATGGAGGATAGATTTCTCATAATTTTATTAAAATTAAGAAGTTTAACTAAAACACTGTATTAAAGAGATAACTACTCTGTAGGCCTGGCCACAGGCACAGTCAAAGGTGTTTAAAACTGGACTGTCTTCCCTTGGCTCCAACACCTGAACAAATGAGAGAACAAGGACCTCAAATTCCAGTTCTTAGAGGATCTGTGAGACTATTGTTGTTGGTCATTTTCCTGTGTGAAATAAATTGCTTATTAAGGCTGTAAACAAATTTCACTAGGATATACAACTTTAGGTAGAGTAGTGGGTTAGTGACAACACAGATTAAATTACTCTTCAGTAAGTAAGGGAGATTATATCAATTCATATGACAGATATCTGTCAAAATTATGATAGCCAGCTTCCCAGGTGGTGCTAGTGGTAGAGAACCCACCTGCCAAGCAGGAGAAGCAAGAGGCATGGGTTTGATCTCTGGGTTGGGAAGATCCCCTGAAGTAGGAAATGGCAATCCACTCCAGTATTCTTGTCTGGACAATTCCATGGACAGAGGATCCTGGTGGGCTGCAGTCCATGGGGCTGCAGAAAGTGGACGTGACCGAGCACACACAAAGAGTAAAATAATACAAATAATGAATATTCTTTCTGCTATTAGTTAGCTCACAAGGCTCTTCAACTGCTGAGGCCTGCCTGGGTCTATATATCATATCTCTAGCACTGAGGAGAGCACTTAATTATTCTTTGAGGAGTTCTCTGTGGATAGACAGCATATGTTGGATTATCTACCACATGTAAGTGGTGTGTATACTCTAATACAATGACAATGAAAGGGATATAATAATGGTGACCATTTAATGGTATTTACTATTTAACTATATACTTGAAATCTGCTAAGCACATCATATACATTATTTCATTTGATCTTCAGCAACTATTTAGTGGATAAAATGTAGTAGAAGTGTGTTGGCTTCCCAGGTAGATCAGTTGGTGGAGAATCCACCTGCAATACAGGAGACCCTGCCTCGATTCCTGGATTAGGAAGTTCCCTTGGAGAAGGGCTACCCACTCCAGTATTCTTGAGCTTCCGGGGTCGGACACGACTGAAGCAGTAAGCGCAGCGCAGCAGCATAAGTGTGTTAGTTGCTCAGTCGTTCCCAACTCTTTCTGACTCCATGGACTGTAGCCCACCAGGATTCTCTGTCCATGGGATTCTCCAGCAAGAATACCAGATTGGGTTTCTATTTCCTTCTCCATGGGATCTTCCCAGCCCAGGGATCGAACCTGCGTCTCATGTCTCCTGCATTGGCGGGCCAGTTCTTTACCACTAGTGCCACCTGGGAAGCCCAATATTAAGTATAATTGTCCTTAATTTACAGCTATAGAAACTGAAGTTTAAATTTTAAACAGCTTATCTACATTCTCACTGCTACAAAGTAGAACATTCGCCCCTGTGGACTTATTCCAAAGCCTGTGTTCTTTCCGCTTCACTAGCAGTATTTGGCTTTGCCTTTCAGTTTCAGCATCTGCAAACTGTAGGTCTCAGATCAGAGTGCAGATCAAAGGGTTTTGGCCACTCTCAGGAAGGAATGGTATTGCCAGACCCAAGGGTAGCCATTAGCTTAGGCTGGGGGGGCGGGGTTGCCTCACAAATTTCTGGAAAATGATTGTTTATTATAATCAACATGGTAGATTTGATTTTTTGATTCAATTTTCAAATATATTTTCCATGTACATTCAGAATCCTTGGTAATTAATATATGATCTAGATCTTTTAAATAATTTTATAGAATATGAATTATGCTTTATTGTTAAAATTAAAAATTTTAAAGTTTTTGAATTATTAAAGTACTTCATTTTTCTTTTTTTAATCTACAGTTTTATTCATTAAAATAATTATTTTGGCTGCACAGCTTGCAGAATCTTAGTTCCCTCACCAAGGACTGAACCTAGGGCAGTAGCAGTGAAAGTGCTGAGTCCTAATCACTGGACTGCCAGGAAATTCCCAAGAACTTTGTATTTCTTAATACATCTTTAAAGTATCATTAGTTATGTCTATGACTTACTTGATTTGGGGTTCTTTGTTGAGATTCATTACTGATGTGATAGACTCTCAGTGAACAATTCTGATTCACATTATGGCAATCTAGTTTACAAAATAATTTCCAGGAGGACTTTATGATAAGTAAACAAGAGTTCCTTGTACATTTTGTCTTCATGGTGTAACCCTTGGCATCATGCAAAACTGTCTGCTCTTAAGATACACTATTCACACACACACAAATGTAGGGATGAAAAATGTTTGTGTATATATACTGTTAAAAAAATAACTCTCTGCAGTTGTTAGTTTTATGCTTTAGAAACAAACCCTGAAAGGTAGTGATAAATTGCCTTAAGGCAGTTTTTCTTTTAGGCAGTATATCCTAATTCATTTCTAGTGTGGAGTCATACATTCTCCTTCACTTCGTGAGGATACAGCCCTAGTGTCTGAGAGCTTGGAACTACATGGAAAGATTAATCAGATAAGGCTTCTTGGAGGAGCAAACTTTTTTTTTTTTTATTGATGTATAGTTGATTTACTATATTAGTTTCTGGTATACAGCAAAGTGGTTCAGATTCTATTCCTTTATAGTTTATTACAGGATATTAAATATAGTTCCTTATGCTATACAGTAAAACCTTGTTTTTTTAATCAGTTCTCTATATATAGTTTATATCTGCTAATCCCAAATCCCTAATTTATCCCTGCATCCTCCCTTTCCCCTTTGGTCATCATGTTTGCTTTCTGTCTGTAAATCTGTTTCTGTTTTTTAAATAAGTTTATTGTTTCATTATTTTTAAATACCACATATAAGTGATATCATATGATATTTGTCTTTCCCTAACACTGCTTCACTTAGTACAATAATCTCTAGGTCCATCCATGTTGCTGCAAGTGACGTTTATTTCATTCTTTGAAAGGCTGAGTATTATTCCACTGTATATCTGTGCCACGTGTTCTTTATCCATTCTTCTGTCAATGGACATTTAGGTTGCTTCCATGTCTTGGCTATTGTAAATAGTGCTGCAATGAATTTCAAGGTGCATGTATCTTTTCAAATTAGAGTTTTCTTAGGATATACACCCAGGAGTGGTGTTGCTGGATCATATGGTAACTCTGTTTTCAGTTCTGAAGAAAACTCCGACTTCTCCCTAGTAGCTGCACCAGTTTACATCCCCACCAACAGTGTAGGAGGGTTCCCTTTTTCTCCACACTTCTTGGAGGAGGAAACTTTTATATTAGATCCTGAAACCATTGGTAAAGAAGGATATTACATGGGATGCAAGATATGAGAAAGTAAAGACTGGAATTTAAAAACTCTGGGATCTCAAGAAGGAGGAACACTGGGATGAGTTACATATCAGGAGTTAAGAAAGATGGGAGGGAGCAATGGCTAATAATGCAAAGTCTTGAGTAAAAGACTGAAGCATTTAAACTGGATTTACGGGCAGTGGAAAATTATATGCTTACATGTTTCTGTGTAGCAGCTGCAGTGAGAACAAATTAAAGACTAATTTGTGTGACACAGATGATAAGAGTAACAGAGAATTGTTCAATAAATTTCACATTCAAGTTCCTCTATTTGGCACTAAGACGCAGCAATGAATACAAGATAATTTCTTTCTTCAATTCACTTTGGTCACAGTCTTTTAAGAGGAGACTGGAGTACAAGTAATACGAAGAGAGGTATGCTAGAAGAACAAAAAGAAATTTGAAAAATTTAATTGAGGAATTGAGGATCATTTAATAGAGGAGGTGACTTTTATTCTAGTCTTTGAAAAATTAGTAGGATTTCAATAGGCCTGGAAAGACATTCTAGGTGGAAGGACCAGGGCTGGCCAGTAGAGGGTCAATAGACACAGGGCAGTTGTTTAATGCATTGGAAGGAATATGTGAGATATTAAGAGGTATTTTAAACCCATTGTAAAATCACAGTGTCTTTAGATCTACTTGCAGATCAAGGCTGGGTAAATGAGAATATTTACCAAACAAAATATTCAGTTTGACAATGACTTTCTTCCTGCACTTGTTTGTTATATGAGAATTATGAGGTAATTGAAAAATAAAATTGTAAAGTGTCAATAAATCTAGATAGGCTAGTATCACAATATCTTAAACATATAAAGCAATATAAAATGTATACAGTGTCTTTACATACATTTTCTAATTCCATTCTCTCAAAAACCTATTCTACTTCATACAAGGGAATTTAGATTTAGGAACACTTGCTCAAGATTACTCAGTTGGTAAGTGGTGTGGAAAGATTTGGACCCAGGTTACTGATGTCAAGTTTAGTCTTGTTGTATCACACATGCAAATGACAGAGAAATACCCATTGGAAATTGTGTAAGTGGGGAGGCAACACAGAGAAGAATACAAAAACTTAACCTGAAAATCTCTGATTTCCTAGCAAGAAAGTTTTATAATTCTGATTTTAAAAAGAGAGCATTTACTCTGTTCCATTGGTTGATGGGCTAGTTATGAAAAAGCCAACTGCTGAGATATACCATTAAACTGCTCTATCTGACTTTGAAATCAGTTGGTCTGGTCATGCCCCATTTAGTTGGTATCTGAATGGACAATGGTGAGCCTATCTTTTGTACTGAATAGAAATGAACAGACTCTTATTAAAAGGCATGTGTATTCTATCAAGCTCATGCTTACTCCTAATTTTATTACAAGGACAAAAGAGAGAAAATAATTCTTCAAGGGATTATCGTAGGATGTTTAGAAAAAGAGAAAAACAAATGCAACATTACTACCTTTCATTATACAGTCATCTTTTAAAACCAAAAGCAAGGAATTTCAAGTGTTTTATTCATGTCCTTATCAATCTTCACAATGTTCCTGTAAGTCACTTAGGAGGTAAGAGTTTCTATTAAGAGGAGAAGAAATTTAATATGTTTATTCATTGCAAGAAAAAAGATACATGGAGACAAGCGACTTGCAATAAGAACACTTTAGTTTGAAACATTACACATAACAGGGAATAAAAAATTATCCAAGAGAGGAAAAAATTACATCTAACTATTGGAATATGGAAATGTTTTCCCATAATAAGTGAAAATAGAAAATAAATCATAGTGAAGATTAAAAATAGAAAAATTCATGACACTTCAGCTGAATTCAATAAGCATTTATTGAATGTCTAATGAATTTAAACTTTAATCATTTTCTGTTTCTATAGTTATATTGAAAAATGTTGGTTCTTAAGTGCCAAGTATTAAAAATATTTTTTAAATGCTGAAGTTTTCCTGAAAATATAAGCAGTATATGAAGATGCGCTTTAATAATGATTCTGGTTGTGAATGGTTGTAAGGTAGGAGAAGTAATAAAAATTCTTAGGAGGACTTTTGCTGAATCATTGCATAAATCACCAAATAATGAGTCAATTCCTAGGCAGATTGAAAAGAAGTCCAGGGTCCCCAAGGAGGAGAAAGGGGTCTAGGACTTTCAAAGTGGAGATAGGGGTCTGGAATTCTCAAGGAGGAGGAAAGGACAAATTTTTTTTGTCTACATTCCTTCAGTTCAGTTCAGTTCAGTCACTCAGTCATGTCTGACACTTTGCGACCCCATGAATTGGAGCATCCCAGGCCTCCCTGTCCATCATCAACTCCTGGAGTTTACCCAAACTCATGTCCATCGAGTCAGTCTGCCATCCAGCATCTCATCCTTTGTCGTCCCCTTTTCCTCCTGCCCCCAATCCCTCCCAGCATCAGAGTCTTTTCCAGTGAGTCAACTCTTCACATGAGGTGGCTAAAGTACTGGAGTTTCAGCTTTAGCATCAGTCCTTCCAAAGAACACCCAGGGCTGATCTCCTTCAGAATGGACTGGTTGGATCTCCTTGCAGTCCAAGGGACTCTCAAGAGTCTTCTCCAACACCACAGTTCAAAAGCATCCATTCTTTGGCGCTCAGCTTTCTTCACAGTCCAACTCTCACATCCATACATGACCACTGGAAAAACCATAGCCTTGACTAGATGGACCTTTGTTGGCAAAGTAATGTCTCTGCTTTTTAATATGCTGTCTAGGTTGGTCATAACTCTACATTCCTTAGTCTTAGTCAGTTACACAACTCAGTTTAAACTCTGTACTAGGGATTATATAACAACAATGTATCTTGCTTGAGGACAGTTTCTCCTTCCTGAAAACCTTCTGACTAATCCCGATATTTTAGAATGTATATTATGGGAGTGGGTCTGGTGGGATCTTTCTATTGTTAAATTCTAATCTTGTTATCCTAAAATGTAAATTGTGGGAGTGGGTCTGGTAAAATTTTCACAAACTTAAGACATTTTTTGATTCATTGTAATAACTAATTAAAAGGTATATAACTCCATTGCTAACACTATCAAGGGGGTATTTTTGCCCTCTTCTGATGTCTGTCAGAAGCTTTCTCTATCTCTTTTATGCTTTCAGTTCAATTCAGTCACTCAGTCGTGTCCAACTCTTTGAGACCCCATGAATCACAGCACGTTAGGCCTTCCTGTCCATCACCAACTCCCGGAGTTCACTCAAATTCACATCCATCAAGTCGGTGATGCCATCCAGCCATCTCATCCTCTGTTGTCCCTTTCTCCTCCTGCCCCCAATCCCTCCCAGCATCAGGGTCTTTTCCTATGAGTCAACTCTTCGCATGAGGTGGCCAAAGTACTGGAGTTTCAGTTTTAGCATCATTCCTTCCAAAGAACACCCAGGACCGATCTCCTTTAGAATGGACTGGTTGGATCTCCTTGCAGTCCAAGGGACTCTCAAGAGTCTTCTCCAACACCACAGTTCAAAAGCATCAATTCTTCAGGGCTCAGCCTTCTTCACAGTCCAACTCTCACATCCATACATGACCACAGGAAAAACCATAGCCTTGACTAGACGGACCTTAGTCAGCAAAGTAATGTCTCTGCTTTTCAATATGCTGTCTAGGTTAGTCATAACTTTTCTTCCAAGGAGTAAGCGTCTTTAAATTTCATGGCTGCAGTCACCATCTGCAGTGATTCTGGAGCCTCCCCCCCCAAATAAAGTCTGACACTGTTTCTGCTGTTTCCCCATCTATTTCCCATGAAATGATGGGACCGGATGCCATGATCTTCATTTTCTGAATGTTGAGATTTAAGCCAACTTTTTCACTCTCCTCTTTCACTTTCTTCAAGAGGCTTTTTAGTTCCTCTTCACTTTCTGCCATAAGGGTGGTGTCATCTGCATATCTGAGGTCATTGATATTTCTCCCGGCAATCTTGATTCCAGCTTGTGTTTCTTCCAGTCCAGAGTTTCTCATGATGTACTCTGCATTAAGTTAAATAAGCAGGGTGACAGTATACAGCCTTGACATACTCCTCTTCCTATTTGGAACCAGTCTGTTGTTCCATGTCCAGTTCTAACTGTTGCTTCCTGACCTGCATACAGATTTCTCAAGAGGCAGGTCAGGTGGTCTAATATTCTCATCTCTTTCAGAATTTTCCACAAGAATGTCAATAAAAATTTAATTATTCTTCTTTCTGTCCTTTTTTTTTTCTATCTTGCACATCTTTCATCACCCTGCCTCTTTGCCTATAAAATTTTTCTCCCTGAAAATTGAGCTCTGCTTTCATTACTTTAGTGATTATGCAAAAGGTTATTTGGGATAAAATCTTTTATAAAAGTTTTACATATTTATTTTACTTTTGATAGTATTCTCAAAAACTAGAATTGGTTACTGCTACCTCAATGAAATTATCCTTCTGTAAATGCTTCAAATGTGATTTCCAAGCAGTTTGATTGCTTATTGAATTCTGAGTATAACAGAACACTAATTATTTCTTTTTGAGGAAAGGGAGTGTTTAAATCTGCCTGAAACCTGATTGTTTTTACATCTAAACATTTACAGTGGCTGAGATTAATTGCATTTTCAAACTGCACGGTCTGTTCATGTGATGAAGGCATGGCCAACCAATTTCTTCATCAGTTTGCTAATAAATTAAAGGGTCATTTTTGATAAGCCCTATAATCTTCTCTTACACTAGATTGAAGGATTAGATTTTCCTCTAATTCTTTTAGAATGATAATTAGCTAAAGAAAAAGTATTGAGGACTGAATATTTATGCAAAGTGATTCTATTGGTTTTTGTAACTATAGTAGATGAAAGTGAAGGCCTTTTCAGGCATACATGGACTTTGGTGAGTTGTGATATGTATGGTTGTGATATTTTACCCATCTCGTGTAATACTATAAACTTATTACTTTGGAAGAAAGATTTAATATCCTTATGAGTTCCCAAGGTAGTCTTTTCTACCAAAGAAAGAACATAAAACATTAGTCCAGCCTCTTGGTTTATAAACTGTACAGCTTTGAGTATATTGTTGGCATTTTAAAAACAAGAAAATGCTAATTATAAAGAAGCTTTATGAGTTGTGGCTGAATGCAAAAATTAGTTAATTTGGGAAGCATGTTGGCTCCATCCTGTAAGCTAATTATCCACATCTTATTAAGACTGGATGTATTTCTATTGCAGATTTCTTTCTTGGTAGTTGGCTTGGGATAGTTCCATACTGGTAGAGGGAAACAGAGAATTAAAATAATTACCAGAATACTTCAACGGAAAAAGTGCTTCTCCTTAAATATCCAGTTTAATGAGGCTAAAAAGTTGTTTAAGTGACTGCTGAGCCACTCTTTCTTCATCAGCCCTTCATGGCCAACCAAATTCAGTATTCAGTGCAATTTTTGAAAAAGAAGAAATGAGGCCTTTAACAGGGAATACTAGACAAAGAATTAGAGAAAAGGTAACATTCTAGTTAGAATACCAGCTACTTATGCCCCCAATTTCCCACGCGAGCCTCTGAAGCAGGTTTCTTTCATGTGGCATAAGTTCTCCTGCATGATGGGGCTGCCAGGACTTTGGGGATCTCCTGAAGACCATTATGGAACTGTTCCCAGGAGCCAGGCTTTATGCCTGAACTTTGCCCATTTTCTTCCCTGCTTTGTTGACTAGAATTGAGGTGTTCTCACTATTGCAAGTACCTGAAGCTTTTAGATAAGACATGGGGCTTATTTCCCACTGACTTTTGAATGTAAAAAATGATGTTAAACTGGAGATTTTAATGGTGGCATAGATATATCTGCAAGATATCCAAGTGGGTCATGAAACAGAGGACACTGTAGGAAGTTTAAAATGAAATTTACAAACCTTCAGAATGTTTCTCTTCCCGTGGGGCATGCCCCTCTTCTTTTTATGTTACGAGAGAAGGGATTCAAGGAGATTATCAGGAAAGCTTGATTGGATATCTGTCGGCAAATGAAACAAAGAGGACATTAGGTCCACTAGGTTCAGTTGTGGATGTAAAGGCTGAGGCAGTGTTTTCCTGGACTGGAGTGGGCCACAAGCTAAAGGGAGCTAGAATGGAGTGTTCCTAATACTACCTCTAGGGCAGCCCAGAGGGAAGTTAGAAGTGACTGCTAAGTTAGAGACTGAGAAGGGTAGAAACCCTGGAAGAGGTTAGATTCACCTGGAACAAGAAACCACCTCTAAGTGTCCACTCTAATGCTGGACATCTCCAAAGAATCCACAAATTGGCTCCATTAGAGAAAGTCAGATGTAAACATTTGTTGTATCAAGAGAGGATGAAGCCAATTCTGGACCATGCAGTCAACAAGTGCTAGGGAAATCACTGAGTTGGCTGTTTTCCGCCAAGGGCAGAGAATAAAGTAGCCCAATGAATCCAGTAAATGGTGGTGGGAGACAAAGGCATGACATTGTATTCCTATTAAATTCCATTGGTCTTACTTGGTAAAAAATCATATGCATAACTCCTAAGACTTGCTTAATTAATCAGGAGTTAATTATTACTGCTTCAGCTGTTTTAAGGAAGCAATGCTTAATACAATTAGAAATCAAAAATTTTAAATGTTTAACTGGTATGAATTTTAATTGACTTCATATAATAAAGCAACATAATCTAAACAAAACTACCTATAGTATACATTTTTTCAAGATGGAATAATCATAAATCTAGCACTTTCTTACTTAATTTTGTATTATCAAGGTTCCATTTTATTTTATTGTAGTGTAAGTTAGCATATCATTTTTAAATATAATAAGACTTTTTTTTTATTAATCCCCAAAACCTTTCAGTGACAGCAAGTGGGGAAGCCAGTAGACCCTGAAGCCAAGTCACTGTCAAGATCTTCCCCATGTGATGTGTGGCATTCCAGTTGAATTGCTTAATTATTGAGTCATACTCTCTTGAGACTGGCATCATGCAAGAACAAGATGGTAGACTTTGTACTTGCTCCTGGTGTAGACTTTAATTTTGCTTTATTTTATACAAATCGTAGAAAAATGAATGAAAGCAACACAAAATATGTGTAATCTTTAAAAAGCATTCTATTTAGAGTGCTAATCTGAGGACCCGACAATGAGCTGATGACAGAGAATTATTTTCAATTGCTCCACTCTGCTGTATTTTCAGTCTTGCAGTTTCTGTGGTGATGTTCAAACCCACCACTCTGGCTGCTGCTGGTGCTAGTCTCTGTTTCCTCCCTCCCCACCCCCGCCCAGGATGTGGAATATAGCTCCCTGTGCTATACAGTAGGACCTTGTTGTTCATGTAACCATTCTCTCTGGATTATTTTCATCTTAGAATTCTCCTTGGTTTCCCTCAAGGGCTTCTCCCTCTATTTTGATTTCTTAGGGTTCATTTCTTGATCTTTATGTTGGACACAGTTGCTGCTCTACTCAGATCCCTTTTACCTGCAGGTCACCCAGTTTCTCAGCTGTTGTTTGTCTTGGTTACTAATGGCCCACAGTTGACCCTCTTCTCTGAAGACTTGTCTGCATAGAGCTACCTGTCTTGGAAGTCATGATTTGCTCCCTTCCCAGAGTAGCCTGTACCTAACATCTCTGATGGGAGAAGGACTCCATAAAACTGACTCTTGCCTCAAAATGGGGCCAACTCTGTAATACTTTGGTGGTTCAGACTTTACTGTGGGATTAAGATGAAGCTTGGCTCCATCTGAGACTATATCCTCCTTAGCTTTCCCCTCCTGCACAGCCTGCTTCTTCTACTCCCCTTTTCCTGAGAATACTCTTCAGTAAATACTTTGAACAAGAATTCCTATCTTGGACTGTTCCTAGGAAACCCAACCGGAGACAGTCATTTTAGTCTCTCCATAGAGCTCCTCTCTAAGCAATCCTGTGACTTCAATAAAAGCCAATATACTGCCTTTCAAACTAATATTCTCCCACTCATATCTCTTGTCTAAATTCCAGACTGAGAAGGACAACTGACTACTTTTTTAGATTTTTTTAAATTTAGGACTACCTCTTTTCACTGGGAGAGATTATATTTTGGTATTTTTTATTGCAGTGAATTAGAAATTTTAGAATCATAGAAGTCTAAGGTCAACTGAAAGCTTCATATACTATTTGTGTGTTATATGTGTTGGTTGCTCAGTTGTGTCCGACTCTTTGCAACCCCATGGACTGTAGCCTGTCAGGGAAATGGTCTTGTGAGTATAACATATTCCTATGGACACATCAAGATTGTGCACAGCAGCATAAATCACATAGACTTGAGTTTTGTATAGTTTCTGAAGTTTTCATCTTATTGAGAAAGCCTACCAGTGTTCAAGAAAATAAAAGTGATGTTATTATAGGCAACATCACTGCACTGAAAAAAAAAATCATTCCAAACAATACTTTGATCATTCTTAGCAATAAGTTACTTGCTATAAGCCTCAAAATACTGCTATGCTACAGCATAGTCCAGTTAATCTGCCTGCTAGAAGCCTTCCTTGAGATCCTTGGGCAGAGCTTAATTTGATGAACAGACCCCTGTTACAATCTCATCACATTACATTTCAATTGTTTGTTTCCTTGTTTTGTGTCCTTGATTGTCCCTTGAGGATGCAGATTGTATTTTTTCATCTTTTCTTGATTAATAGTAGATACTCAATAAATATTGCTTTTTGAAAGAATGTAAAAAATGAAGAGGGCAAGAAAAATAGAAAAAGAAGGATTCACAGGCTAGAGAAGAGTTGACTTAGCTTTTGACTATCAGTTATTAATTTATTGCCTCTCGGCTCTTCATGCACCTTTCAATATATCCTTTGTATTAAGGAAATTCCTTCCCCATATCTCCTTTAAACTGAGTATAATGTTAAGCTCCCACCCAGGAAAGAACACTGGACAGACACTGCAGGAGGAAGAAGCTATCTTGCAGTTTCTTGTGTGGCAGTGGGGCTTGGTGGTGTGGGTATCAGAACACTGGGTGCCTCTTGACCCAGCCATAGGCCCCAAACACGGTTCTTACAGCCTTGGTGGGGCCACCAGCTTTCCATAGTCATCTTGGCATGGAAGCCAGAGCTACTATGTGCCTGTATCTCTGAAGGCC
Source organism: Capra hircus (assembly GCF_001704415.2). NCBI lineage: Eukaryota > Metazoa > Chordata > Mammalia > Artiodactyla > Bovidae > Capra > Capra hircus. The sequence goes on along the minus strand of NC_030828.1, from coordinate 53,701,465 downwards.
TCTTCCTCCCACCAGCAACTCAGACTCCCATGTCACTGGTTGCTATTCACCCATTCCCCACCTGTATTATGGAAGTTGACTGTTTCTTGCCCAGCAACTCCAGACCAGCCCAGGCCTGATGGAACCAGTGAAATTCTTTATTATCCAGTGGCCAAACCATACCTCCTCCAAGTCTAAATGCCTTCCAAGTTTGGGCTTCCTTGGTGCTCTCCTTCTGCCCTAGGGTGCCATAGAGCATTTTCCTTGTATCTTATGGTTACTCTTTTATCATATTTAAAGCTTCTTTATGTTCCTCTTCCCCCTTTAAACCTTCTGTGTGGTTTCTACATCCTCCTTGCATTCAGACTGCTGCAATCTGTTTTGCGGCATACCTTTGACAGGTTAGCCTAAGTGGCATACCTAAAACTAGATCCCCACATTTGTTTGTTTATCAAAATATACTGGAGCCTAAAGAACATTCAGAAAGAACTTTCACTATTTAATTCTTGGCCATAAAATTGTTGTGTTTACTTTCAATCTGGTTAGTATTCCAGATTAGATATTTATGGGTTTTTTTGGTTTTGTTTTTTGCTTAAGACTTGTCATAAAACAACCGTTGTGACCTGTGAGCCTTATAGAGATACTTAAAAGCAAATGGAGATGTGGCATCCACATGTGTAAAGCTAAAGATATCTTATTCCTTCTGTTGGAAAGATTATTTTGGAATATTTGGGAAAAAAGACACTGCCAAAATCAGATGTAGGCTAATCAAAAACATGAGTAAGGATACACAAAGCCAATCAAAGACATTGAAGAGAGCCATTAAGCTTGCTATGAATCTGTCAGATTCGACTATTTCGGTTTTTGCCTGCTATAGAAATGATGCTTTCAAGCAGCAGATTTAGTCTTTCTCAGTTCCCTAAGTATATCAGTTAAGATTCTGTTGCATGTGACAGAAAATCAATCCTAACTGGCTTAAAAAAATAAGAGAAATTGGGAAGTAAGCTGCGGAGCCGCGGGTCTGCGCGGCGTCCTGAGCTCGGGAGTCTGACAGCGGCGCGTTCTCGTCTCCCGGGTTCTAGCCGCGATGGATAATGCCGGCGAATTGCCCACGGAAAAAGGTGGAGAGACCGGGGAATCAGAGGAGACGACGGCGGCTCCTGGAGGCCCCAGGGTTACGGATACGGACGGAATCCCGGAGGAAACCGACGGTGACGGAGACGGGGAATTCAAAGAGGCCGCCGCTGAAGAAGGTGAGTTCAAGAGTCAGGATATTGCAGATTTAACAGCAGTTGGAAGGGAAGACTCATTACTTACTCCTGCAGCCAAAAAACTGAAAATAGATACCAAAGAGAAGAAAGAGAAGAAGCAGAAAGTGGATGAAGATGAGATTTAAAAGATGCAAATCCTGGTTTCTTCTTTTTCTGAGGAGCAGCTGAACCATTATGAAATGTATCGCCGGTCAGCTTTCCCTAAGTCAGCCATTAAGAGGCTGATCCAGTCCATCACAGGCACCTCTGTGTCTCAGAATGTTGTTATTGCTATGTCTGGTATTTCCAAAGTTTTCATCGGGGAGGTGGTAGAAGAAGCACTGGATGTGTGCGAGAAGTGGGGAGAAATGCCACCCCTGCAACCCAGACACATGAGGGAGGCTGTTCGGAGGTTAAAGTCGAAGGGGCAAATTCCCAACTCAAAGCACAAAAAAATCATCTTCTTCTAGACCAGAGTCTAGAAGGGCCTGGTACTGAAGAACGAAGCCCTGCTTCCGGACCTCCTATTGCATGAGACTCTCTGCACTGGTGCTTTGGTATCTCAGTCCTCTAAGGATTCCATGATGATTTCAATGTCTTTCTCAAAACTGATAATTCATTACACCTAGAAGGTAGCATGCACCCTGTTTCGTACTTGCTTTGACTAAATATTGGGACCTCTGAGGGCATCTGAGGCATTTAACTATTACTGGCTAGTTGGAAGAAGAAAGGTTGGTGTCCCTTAAGCATCTCCTGAACAGGAATGCTGCTTTCAGAAAGAAAACCTGTTCAAGATGGTTTGATGGTTTCACATTGAAGCCTGAAGTTGCTGTGACTTGGGTTGTTTCTTTACATCTGGTTTTAAGTAAATGAAACAGTCAGAAGCTTGGCCTGTGATACTCTACCAGGAAGGACACAGTGACAGCAGCAGCAGTGGAACAGTGTCCCTGTAAATGTTTAAGATTCTTCTATGGATTCTGGTGAATGATTAATAAAGCTGTTTTCCAACTTGCAAAAAAAAAAAAAAAAAAAGAGAAATTTATTAGCTCCCATAGCTTGAAAATCCAGAGAATAGTTTCATTTTTAGTGTGGTTTGGTCAGGGGATCCAACAGTGTCATCAGGACTTCATCCTCCTCTTTCCTTCTTATCTTCTGTTCTGTTGCCTTCATTCTTCATCTCTACATGAAAGAGAACTTCACCTAGAAGATCTGAGCCTACGTCATCCTACGTAAACACAGTAGAACCGAAAACTTTCTCTGGGAACTCCCATCAATTACTGGCATTCATTTTGATGGAGCAGTTTGGGTTACATGCCTAACCATGAACGAAAGGACTAGTAGAGTAGGGGTTATGCTCCTTTTATTTATTAATTTATTTTTTGAGATTGGATCATTGTTGGAGCCAGACAGAGTTAGTAAGGGATGATTCTCTAGAGAGTCTTAGAGAAATCTTGTCTAAAGTATGGTACCCTAAAGAACAGATAAATGCTTGGTTGGCAAGTAACAAATCTTCACTGAATTAAGAAAATCCTAAACTAGACTTCATGACTCTCAGCACCCCTCAGCAGTCAGTCTATTTGGACAAATCTTGATGCCCCTAACCCAAGCATTCAACATGACCAATATAAGCACCAATGTGTGTACCAAGCCACAATCTGACCCTAATCCTTGCCAATAATACATTCCTTTGGCCACTAGCTGGATTCTTCCATTGAAATATGCAGACCACCTGTCAGGTCTGCTAGACTTTTAATAAAGGAGTCCAGTGTGGCCAGCAGTCTTTGTGTACTTAACCCACATGGAAAAGTAGCTCGTGTGTTTTTGAAAACAACCTGTCTTTGTTAACTGCTTTTGGTCATTCATTGTGCTTTAAGGGTCTCAAACTTGCCGACCTAAGATGATAAGAGCAGATGGTGGAGGGAGGATGCCTTTGGCTTCTCATCTCCATTTTACCCATTGAAGATAAAGTTACTTACTGAGTGTTTCATCATGAGAAATGCTGGACTGGATGAAAAACAAGCTGGAGTCAAGATTGCCGGGAGAAATATCAATAACCTCAGGTAAGCAGGTGACACCACACTTATGGCAGAAAGCAAAGAACTGAAGAGCCTCTTGAAGAAAGTGAAAGAAGAGAGTGAAAAAGTTGGCTTAAAGCTCAACATTCAGAAAACAAAGATCATGGCATCTGATCCCATCACTTCATGGCAAATAGATGGGGAAAGAGTGGAAAAAATGACAGACTATTTGGGGGGCTCCAAAATCACTGCAGATGTTGACTGCAGCCATGAAATTAAAAGATGCTGGCTCCTTGGAAGAAAGCTACCAACTTAGCATATTAAAAAGCAGAGACATTACTTTACCAAAAATTGTCAGTCTAGTCAAAGCTATGGTTTCTCCAGTAGTCATGTATGGATGTGAGTTGGACTGTAAAGAAAGCTGAGCACTGAAGAACTGATGCTTTTGAAGTGTGGTGTTGCAGAAGACTCTTGAGAGTCCCTTGGACTGCAAGGAGATACAACCAGTCCATACTAAAGGAAATCAGTCCTGAATATTCATTGGAAGGACTGATGCTAAAGCTGAAACTCCAATACTTTGGCCACCTGATGCAAAGAGCTGACTCATTTGAAAAGACACTTATGCTGGGAAAGATTGAAGGTGGGAGGAGAAGGGAACACAGAGGATGAGATGGTTGAATGGCATCACTGACTCGATGGATATGAGTTTGAGTAAACTCTGGAAGCTGGTGTTGGACAGGGAGGACTCATGTGCTGCAGTCTATGGGGTAGCAAAAAGTTGGACATGAATGAGTGACTGAGCTGAACTGAACTGATACTAAGTTGTGAGCATACTTTATGTAATTTTATATTATATGTATATGAACTTATTTTATCCTCACCATAAACCTGTGAAATAGATAATATACTTATAAATGAGGAAACTGAGGTTGAAGAACTTAGGCGATTTGGCCAATGACGCACAAGTATAAAGAGGTGGATCAGGAATTCTCCTTCAGGCAGTTTGACTTTGAAACTTGTCTTCACAACCATCACACAGTGCTCCCTCTAGTGGGCACCAATAGAGTCATCATTGGTTCATTTCTGATAACTTGGTGCTTGATGTGCCCTATTTTATTAGGGAATTGGCCTTTTCAGATTGAACATAGGGGCACAGCTTTCTCGCGTCTTTGGTGTTTTTGCGCAGTTGCTTAAATATATAAGGCATATTTTGGGTACAAAAACAGGGTCAGAAACAGATCCTGTTCAACTTCCTTTGTTTACCAAAGCATTTTTTCTTTTTTAATTGAAGCATAGTTGGTTTATAATGTTGTGTTAATTTCAGGTGTGTAGCAAATTGACTCTGTTTTATGTATTTATCTTTTTCCTATTCTTTTCCATTATAATTTATTACAGGCTATTGACTATAGTTCTCTGTGCTCTATAGTAGGACCCTGTTGTTTATCTATTCCATATACAATAGTTTGCATCTTCTAGTCCCAAACTCCCAATACAACCATGCCCTCCCCCCCCATCCCTACTGGAAACCACACAAAGCTTTGAATCTAAAAAGTCATCTCCTATGTGTAAATATATACAGACTGCTGGCCCCTTGGCACTTCTTATTTACATTGAACTTCCCGTTGCCTTAGCTGCTCTGCTAGCTAAGATATAGAGTAATATGGAAGGTCAGAGCAGGGGACTGGGAATCAGATAGACCTTGCTTCAAGTTCTGACCTGGCAATTTAGATCTATGTGAACTTGTGTAGATGTTCCCTCTCTAAGCTATAATCTTCTTATATGTAAAGTGGTGAGGAAACAGAACTTAAGAAACAGAAAACTTGATTCAGCTTACTCCTTGGAAGGAAAGTTATGACCAACCTAGACAGCATATTCAAAAGCAGAAACATCACTTTGCCAACAAAGGTCCATCTAGTCAAGGCTATGGTTTTTCCTGTGGTCATGTATGGATGTGAGAGTTGGACTGTGAAAAAAGCTGAGTGCTGAAGAATTGATGCTTTTGAATTGTGGTGTTGGAGAAGATTGTTGTGAGAATCCCTTGGTCTGCAAGGAAATCCAACCAGTCCATCCTAAAGGAGCCTAGTCCTGGGTGTTCATTGGAAGGACTGATGCTGAGCCTGAAACTCCAGTACTTTGGCTACCTCATGTGAAGAGTTGACTCATTGGAAAAGACCCTGATGCTGGGAGGGATTGGGGGAAGGAGGAGAAGGGGACGACAGAGGATGAGATGGCTGGATGGCATCACTGACTCGATGGACATGGGGTTTGAGTGAACTCCGGAAGTTGGTGATAGACAGGGAGGCCTGACTTGCTGCGATTCATGGGGTTGCAAAGAGTCAGACAGGACTGAGCGACTGAACTGAACTGAACTGAAGGAGAAAAGAAACTATGTTTTACAATAGTCAAAAAAAGACTCTTCCTATGAGACTCTTACTCTGGGGTAAGTACGTGGAAACATTATATTTTTATTTAATTTATGTAATAGATTTGGTGTAGGAAATGGAATTTCTTCGTTTATGTTGTAAAGGAACTCACCAGCTTTGTTTCTCTGTGTGAGTAGTATGGGTTCTAGCACAGGTTTCCCTGTCAGCCTTTGAACAAACAACCAGGGCTTCCAGATCCAAGCATGATGGGAGCTTGGTTTCTCTGATAACAGGAATAATAAATAGTGGGTTTTTTCCATAGCATTTATGATAAAGATTTAATAAGATAATAGATGCTCAACAAACACAGTTATAAACTTTCAATCCACAGCCCTTACTCTGACCTGGAGCCTATCCCTGTATTTCTTCTCACACACTCTCATCCTCTCTTCCTCCTTCCCTTAACTGGACTCTCATCTTCTGGTTCATTCTGCAAAAGTGCCAGCAGCGTAGATTGTACAAGCAAAACCTTACTCAAAATTCAGTGCTCCTGTTGGTCTTAGCAGGATTTGGCTTTCATCCTTCAGGTTCCACGAATATTCCTATGCTGGGATCTGATAAGGCACCTCAATTATTCTCTAATTCCTATGGGGCTCTGTGCTTCCTTAGTCTCCAGCCTAAAATGTAACAAGATTTCCTTGTAGCTCCTGCATCTTGTAAATTGGAACGACTCATTTCAGTTTTCCCATGTCATTTCTGGGTTGTCAGAGCTTAGAATCTTTTCTGCAGCTAAGCAGAGCTGCCTGTGGTTATTTCTGGTTTCTCAGTGGCAGAAGCTACTGAGCCACAGAAGCCACAGTTTGATATCATTTCGGTACAATGTCTATAGTCTATGTGTTTACCAAATGGCTCTGTAATTGTGTTCCTAAAATATCCATAGTGTAAAATAAGTAAGATTTAAATACAAAAATGGATCACGTAGAGGCAGACACAAATGTGGCTTTTTTGTTATTTAACCTGAGGTGCCTAACAAAGATTTCTATTTTATCTGCAGTATTTTGTTCTCAGTTATTAATGAATTAGTTTTTTTTCTTCGAGAGTGCCTACCTGTTCTTTACATAACCTTGGATTTTAACTTGATTTTTTTATGTTAGTTAATCTCACAAGTGCGCTGCAGTTTCTGAAGACAACACGGTGCCACTTAAGCCCCCCTGTTGTGGATGAAACAGGATTTTGTGATATGACCATTATCATCAGCAGGAAAGAGATTAGTGGGAAATTGAAGTTCAAGCTCATGATATACTTGGAAAGATGACTTACTATTTTTTTATATGGACACTCCCTAAAATGAAATGAGAGCCATGAGATAGGAGAGATGGACAGTCCAAATCATTTAGATCAAGTTCAAAGTCAAGACAGAAATGTCCCTTTCAAAAATTTTGCTTTTACGTTGATTTACTTCTATTCTTCACTTACCTTAATGAAGACCTCAGATTTAGGTGGACTCAAGCTTTTTCCTCCCTAGTGTCACTTTACGTAATTTCCTTCTCCTACCATCTTCATTAAGTCTCGAAAATTTTCTGTGAGGGCTTCATTAATAAGTTATAAATTCATAATTTAATGAAACCTAAAGGGAATTTAAAAAATTATTTTAGGTTTATTTTCTGTGGATTAAGCATCTGAAAGTAAGGTTTTAAAATGAAGTTTATATGTTAAACTTCTTATTGATATTTGGTAAATGCTTGATTATTTTAGATAGTATAACGGTCAGTTCAGTTCAGTTGCTCAATCGTGTCTGACTCATTGCGACCCTATAAATCGCAGCATACCAGGCCTCCCTGTCCATCACCAACTCCCGGAGTTCACTCAAACTCATGTTCATCAAGTTGGTGATGCCATCTAACCATCTCATCCTCTGTCGTCCTCTTCTCCTCCTGCCTCCAATCCCTCCCAGCATCAGAGTCTTTTCCAATGAGTCAACTCTTCGCATGAGGTGGCCAAAGTACTGCAGTTTCAGCTTTAGCATCATTCCTTCCAAAGAACACCCACGACTGATCTCCTTTAGAATGGATTGGTTGGATTTCCTTGCAGTCCAAGGGACTCTCAAGAGTCTTCTCCAACACCACAGTTCAAAACTATCAATTCTTCAGCACTCAGCTTTCTTCACAGTCCAACTCTCGCATCCATACATGACTACTGGAAAAACCATAGCCTTGACTAGATGGACCTTTGTTGGCAAAGTAATGTCTCTGCTTTTGAATATACTGTCTAGGTTGGTCATAACTTTCCTTCCAAGGAGTAAGTGTCTTTTAATTTCATGGCTGCAATCACCATCTGCAGTGAATTTGGAGTCCCCCAAAATAAAGTCTGACACTGTTTCCACTGTTTCCCCATCTATTTCCCATGAAGTGATGGGATCAGATGCCATGATTTTTGTTTTCTGAATGTTGAGCTTTAAGCCAACTTTTTCACTCTCCTCTTTCACTTTCTTCAAGAGGCTTTTTAGTTCCTCTTCACTTTCTGCCATAAGGGTGGTGTCGTCTGCATATCTGAGGTGATTGATATTTCTCCCGGCAATCTTGATTCCAGTTTGTGCTTCTTCCAGCCCAGCGTTTCTCATGATGTATTCTGCATATGTAAGTTAAATAAGCAGGGTGACAATATACAGCCTTGACGTACTCCTTTTCCTATTTGGAACCAGTCTGTTGTTCCATGTCCAGTTCGAACTGTTGCTTCCTCACCTGCATATAGGTTTCTCAAGAGGCAGGTCAGGTGGTCTGGTATTTCCATCTCTTTCAGAATTTTCCACAGTTTATTGTGATCCACACAGTCAAAGGCTTTGGCAGAGTCAATAAAGTTAACAATTTTTAAATTGTTTGACAAATTCCCTTGATTATGTCCCCAGTCACTCCCTGATGTCTAATACTGGGTATCTTTATATATTACATTGCTTTTCCGGATTTTTTATGAGTTTGGGCTTCCTATAGTAGAGAGCTCAGGGGTGGGTGATGGGGTAGATGTACATCAGATTTTTAGTATTCTTTTAAAGTGAATTATACCAATTACTTCCATATGTGTTAGAGTTTAGTTTCTTCAAAAAAGTATGAAATACAAATATGATACTTGCTAACAACTAAAAGTAGCACAGACGAATTGAGGATGAGTATTGAGGCAGCTTTATATAATACTTAATGAGAGGGCCACAATGTTTCTGAGGTTGGGTATATTTAGAGAAATTCCTATAATATTATAAATTCCTAAATAACTTTATAAGAAACTGTTCAAATGTTTTTCTAAGTGGTTGTACCATTTTATATTCTAATTAGCAATGTCTCAGAATTTCAGTTCCATCTAGTATGAGTTTCTTATATATTTTGAATATATGTAACCACTTTTGGGATAAGATTTACAAATATTTTCTCTGATTCCATAGGTTATGTCTTTTCATTCGGTCGATAGTTTCCTTTGCTGTACAGAGATTTTTAATTTGGTATATTCTCACTTGTTAATTTTTGCTTTTGTTCCCTGTGCTTTTGATGTAGTATCCAAAAAATTACTACCAAAACCCACATCAAGGAGCTTTTTCTCTATGTTTCCCTCTAAGAGTTTTATTGATTTACATATATTGAGGCATCCTTGCATCCCAGGAGTAAATATTGCTTGATCATAGTGTTTGATCCTTTTAATGTGCTGTTGAATTTGATTTACTGTATTTTGTTGAGGAAATTTGCATTTATGTTCATCAGGACTTTATGTTCATCAGGCCTGTGATTTTCTTCTCTTGTGGTATCCTCCTCTGGATACAGTGCAGGGGGAAAGCTGGTCTCATAAAATGAGTTTGGAAAAGTTCCCTCATTTTAATTTTTTGAAATAATTTGAGAAGGATCAATTTTAATTCTTTAAATATTTGGTAGAATTCATTCATAAGGCCATCTGGTTGTGCATTTTCTTTGTTGGGAGGATTTTTATTTCTGCTTCCATCTCCTTGCTCTTTATTGGTCTATTCAGACTTCATATTCATGATCAGGCCTTGGTTAGTTCTATGTTTCTAGGTTTATTCACTTTTTCTAGGTTATCCAATTTGTTGGTATAATTTTGGTAGTAGTCTGTTATGATCCTTTGTGTTATTGTAGTATCTGTTTTAATGTCTCCTCTTTATAATAGTTTCAGGTCTTTTGTTTACATCTTTAATCCAAGTGAATTTAAATATGATGTAAGATAAGGATATATTTCATTCTTTTGTACTTGGATATTCAGTTTATTGAAGAGATTATCCTTCCCCATTGTGTATTCTTGGTACTTTTCATTCCCCTACCTGGCTAATTTCAAATGACCTGCCTCTGAGTTTGCTTATTCTTTCTTCTGCATGATCGAGTATGTTGTTGAAGATTTCTGCTGAATTTTTTTTTATTACTGTTATTGTATACTCAGCTCCAGAATTTGTTTGCCTCTTTTTAATGTTTTCTGTTTCTTTGTTAAACTTTTCATTTTGTTCATCCATTGTTCCTTAATATTGTTTGGCTGTTTGTATGTCTTCTCTTTCACCTCATTGAGCTTATTGTAGATGCTCATTTGAACTCTTTTCTGGGCAGTTCACAGATCTTTTCAGCACTGGCTATTGAATCTTCATTAGTTTCCTTTGATGATGTCATGTCTGCTGATTCTTCATCATCTGCACAGTCTTGCAATTCTGTCCCTGCATCTGAAGGATCAAACACCTCTTTCAGTCTTTACAGGCTGCTTTTGGTATGTAAAGACCTCTCTTGTGTCTCAGACGGATGGCATTACCTTCATGGCTACAGTTGAGTGAGCCTGGAGCCAGGTCCAGTGTCTCCTACTTGGTCTATAGTGAGGTCTTCAGTTGGTAGTTCTGGTACTAGGGGCTCAGGTGAATGCGGTTTCTATCTGATCTATGGGTAGATGGGACTGCCTCCAGTACCTTGGTCTGTGGGGCTCGAGAAGGCTTAAATGTCTACTTCAGGATCTGCAGATGGCAGGCCTGTTACCAGATGTGTAGGTGGATATGGGTCACACTGGGTCCCTGGGAAGACTCCTGAGATGACACTGGGTGGTCCCTGGGTAGGCATGATTGGACCCAGCTGCAATTGAGAGGGCTTAGAACTGAGTCACAGGACTGCTTCAGGGTCCATGGCTAGAACAGATCCACAGGCCTGTGATCAGGGGCACAGACAGGTGTGCTTTCTGTTGAATTCATGGATAAACAGGACTGCTCCTGGGTACTCATGACTGAGTGGGTCTGGATCCTGGCCACAGGGCTCCCTCGTGATTTGCAGTTGGATTAGAGTCAGTGGGTGTCCCTTTGGGGGTACAGAGGAGTGTTTATCCCGCTGACTCCCTGGATAGGCAGAACTGCTTGTACACTGTGAATCTACAGAGCTAGAGCTGAATCACAGGGTTGCTTTAGGATCTGTTGTCACACAGAGGTCAGCAGGGCAGAGATAAATAGATGCATCTACGTCTAGGTCCCTGGATGGGCAGAACTGCTTTCTGGTGCAGATTCAAGGGGCTGGAGCTAGGTTATGGGGCTTGCATAAGACCTGCAGTTGGACCAGCGTCGGAGGACCTGCCTCAGGGGTATGGACACGTGTGTCTCTCAGTCTGTCCTGGGCAGGCAGGACCAGCAGCTGAGAGGGGCTAGAGTCAGGTCACAGGCTGCCTCTGGGTTCATATCTGGGCCTGAGGTGAGCCTTCTAGTTGGAATATAGGCAGGTGTGACTCTTTATATTTCTTGGCAGATGGTGTTGGTGGCAGAACCAAGACCAAATAGGGCTGTAGCTGAGTCGACAGAGGGGGTTTGAGGCTCTTTGTGAGCCTGCAGCCTACATCATGGTCAGTGAGCCTGTCACCTGGGTACTGACTTGCCTTCTCAAAGTGGCCTTCCTCAGTTCCTTTAGTTCCACCAGGGTTTTACAGTTTTCTACCCGGATCTTACAAATCCCACAAAGGTGCTTTTGATTGTGAGTGGCTGCTAAATTGTTGTGACTGAGGGCAGATATGAATGGGAGTGGTGGTTTCCAATTCTGCCATCCTGCTTGCAAGTCTCATTAGGAATTTTCAGTAACCTGATATTCCTTTCTCAGGCTTAGCTAGAGGGTCGGTTGCCTTCCTCCTTTGCCTCAGTCAGTAGGTGAAGAATGTTGGCTGGTTATTATTACATGACTCATTCCCCATCATGCCCCAAATTGATGTTCTGCTATAGAGCTTTGGTCTTAAAGGGTGAGTGCACATCACATATTGGTCCTCTGGGCTGTCACTCAAGCAGGTAAATTAGGTCAAAAATCTGGAAATGTAAACCTAATATTATATAGCTGAATTAACTTTTATTGTCTAAGTTGGAGAGCTAGAAAATTTTCCTCTGTCATGTGTGGAAAGATTCTATATTTGAGTGGCAGAATACTTTTTCTCATCTGTGGAAGGATGGGGTAATAATACTCATTTTATAGGGTCATTGAGGATTAGAAACAATTTTGTAAAACAATCTATCATAATTCCCAGCATCCAGTAGTCCAGTAGTGTTACTGATAACTAGTATCATTGTCATCATTATCAGCAGCAGCATTATCATAACTAGGATTGTGTAAAAAGGAGGTGCATGTGCGTTTAATGTTAGTCTAGTGAGACTATGCTAAATAGTTCATGCTAAAATATTGGCTATCTTCTTATAACTGAAAGTTGAATTCTTCTCAGAATTATTAACTAAAGCAGTTGTTAGTCTCCTCCTAGATTTCCCCTCCCTCTCCAAATTTTAAGGTAGATGACATTATTTACCATGGACAATTTGTTGTGGTGATGGTTCTTCACAGACAAGACTTACTTTGATCTTAAATCATTTAGTTGTTGCTTAGATGGGTAATACCAACTCAAATCTAAGGAATATGCCAAGGCTAACACTTAGATATTAGTTTCAGCTCAACAACTCTATGTGATACTTTGTGCCCTTTGTTATTTTCACCTGGGCCAGGGATCATTCTCACTCTTGCTAAATAAAGTGACACCAATGTCCAATTTCTGTCAATTGTCTTTCTGTCTCTAAACCAGGGGTTGGCAAACTAGGATCCATAAGCTACACGGCTCCTGCCATCTAGTTTTGTGAACAAAGCTTTACTGGAACACAGGTTCTCCTGTTTATATATTATCTGTGGCTATTTTGATACTGCTTTGATCCTACAGTGGCAGGGTTGAGGAGTTGCAACAGAAGTCACATGGCCCACAGAGTCTAAAATATCTACTATCTAGCCCTTTACAGAAAAAGTTTGCCAATCCCTTCTCTAAAGCAACAAAACCCACATTTTGGAACTCTGATGTCCCCAGGGGCTGCTTGTTGGCTTGCTTCATCTTGACTGTTTTTAACCTAGGAGTGTTTTTATCAGAAAGAATATTGAAAGAGTTTAAAACTTTTTTAAAAAGTAGACATTGGCATCCCAATTATATTTTGATTGCAAAAATTATTTTAAAATAATCATGAATAGCATCACTGTTTTATAGCTTACCAGAGGTACACTCTTAACAAATGCTAACAGTGATTTTAAGAAGCAGGGTGAGGGAGAAAAAGAGATAGAGAAGGATAAACAGGGCTCTATTTGTGCCCCTAAGGATATGAAGAAACTACACACCATTTGTCATCTTACTTGCAATTATTTTTAGTTTCCTAATTTTCAAAGAAAAGGAAAGGACACTGTTTTCAAGAAAAGGTTAGGGTCCCTCAGTTGGTACTCCATGCTTGCTGTGGAGTGATAAGAAGTTCATTTTGCAAAATAAGTTCTTGGAGATGCAAGTTGTAGCTGTCATGCATCAAAGGAACAAAAAGCCATCTTTGTTGCTCACTTATCTAGCTACTGCAATTTTTCTATTCAGAGAACAGATTACTAACACTCTATGATGCTAGTTATACAAGCTACCTTTGAACTTGTAGGATGAAAGTGGGAAAGCAATCATTGTTGGTGACTTGGGTGCAGAAAAATCAAACTTTCATACTTTCATCTTAACTTTAATAATGGTCATGGGGCGGGGGAACTAAAGCAGTATACTTTTATCCAGGAACCTTCTCTCTCACTCTTGCTTTGCAAAACCATTTTGAAAAGAGGACGCTTAACTTAGGCAGCTAGAAAACACAAGCAAACTCTTGATTGTAGTACATCACCTTCAGACAGGTGCGTGATCCAACAGGTGGCTCTAAAGGATGTGAAAATAAAATGGCATAGATGTCAAGAGAAATCCTCTCTCAAAAGTCAGGCTCCTGTCTGAATTTGTGCCAAGGGTTACAGCCTAAAAGTTTTACAAAAAGTCATCTTGTTTCCAGTGTAACTTTCCTTTTTTAAAGCTCCATTTCTTTTGTATCTGTTTGAACTGAATTTTGCATTCTCTGATTCATTTTCTTTTTCACAGTGACATTTGCCTAAGTAGTAAAATGTGTTCTTCACTTTGCTCTTTTCAGAATTATTAATATTTTTCACTTCATTACTGTATGCCATTTTGATGAGTTTGATTAAAATAAACTTTTCCATTCCTCTTTAATTCTTTCCAGAATCTTTTTAGGAAAATATTTTCCCCCATGAAAGATATCTAAATTTTAATAGATATAATTTCAAGATGTATTTATTAAATGTATTTTACTGTCAAAATTCTGTTCTTGGAGTTTGGGGAGATTTAAAAAAAAGGCCATAACATAGATATTTCCTCAAAATTCTTACAATTCAGTGATGTGAATTTTTACTGTTATAAAGTTTAGGAAGAGAGATGGATTGATAATGAAAGAATGAAATAGCCTCAGTGTTTCAATGTCTGAGTGGGAGACCTGGGTTCGATCCCTGGGTCGGGAAGATCCCCTGGAGAAAGAAATGGCAACCCACTCCAGTATTCTTGCCTGGAGAATCCCATGGACGGAGGAGCTTGGTGGGCTGCCGTCCACGGTCGCAAAGAGTCGGACACAACTGAGCGACTTCACTTTTAGTGTCTGAGAAAGGTCCTGATGATAGTGCAGGCAAAATAAACTGCTAAGTAACATTTTCTGTAGTTTTGAAAGGTGGTAATTCTTCACATGTGGTGGCCTTTACTTTGTCTCCCTTGCCATTTCTCCACATCAGAAAATGTCCGCATAGTTTATATGTTTATTTATTGTTTCATGTCAGTCTCTCTTGGATTATAGTTCTTTTGCTCAGTTCTCTTAAATTTGTAGCAACAAAGTGGACCTACTATGAGTACTTTTTATTCTTTCTTCAAGTCTGTCCATGCCTGGACTTGCACTGACTTGGAATGTGTGGGGTAATAAACTGCTGGTCCCTGTCTCCCATTTTCTCTGCCTTAATTCCTATAATGAGAAGTAGTTAACAATTCACTCATCTTGTTTATGTTCCCACCTGAGTCATAAGAGTCAGAACTGTCATATACTAAAGAGGAAGAGTAGAGCCATGGTTGAGTTCAGTTCAGTTCAGTTGCTCAGTCGTGTCCAACTCTTTGCGACCCCATGGACTGCAGATGCCAGGCCTCCCTGTCCATCACCAACTTCTGGAGTTTACCCAAACTCATGTCCATTGAGTCGGTGATGCCATCTAACCATCTCATCCTCTGTCGTCCCCTTCTCCTCCCGCCTTCAGTCTTTCCCAGCATCAGGGTCTTTTCAAATGAGTCAGTTCTTTGCATCAGGTGGCCAAAGTATTAGAGTTTCAGCTTCAACATCAGTCCTTCCAATAAACACTCAGTCCATTAGGATGGACTGGTTGGATCTCCTTGCAGTCCAAGGGACTCTCAAGAGTCTTCTCCAACACCACAGTTCAAAAGCATCAATTCTTCAGTGCTCAGCTTTCTTTACAGTCCAACTCTCGCATCCGTATATGACTACTGGAAAAACCATAGCCTTGACTAGATGGACCTTTGTTGGCAAAGTAATGTCTCTGCTTTCTAATATACTGCCTAGGTTTGTCATAACTTTTCTTCCAAGGAACAAGCGTCTTTTAATTTCATGGCTACAGTTACCATCCATAGTGATTTTGAAGCCCAAGAAAATAAAATCTCCAGTTTCCACTTTCCCCCCATCTATTTACCATGAAGTGATGGGAACGGATGTCATGATCTTGATCTTTTGAATATTGAGTTTTAAGCCAACCTTTTCATTCTCCTCTTTGATCTTCATCAAAAGGCTTTTTAGTTCCTCTTTGCTTTCTGCCATTAGGGTGGTATCATCTGCATATCTGAGTTGTTGATATTTCTTCTGGCAATCTTGAGTCCAGTTGTGATTTAACCAGCCTGGATTTTCACATGATGAACTACTCTGCAGATAAGTTAAATAAGCAGGGTGACAAAATACAGCCTTGATGAACTCCTTTCCCAATTTTGAACCAGTCAATACCATGTCCAGTTCTAATTGTTGCTTCTTGATGTGCATACAGGTTTTGCAGGAGGCAGGTAAGGTGATCTGGTATTCTCATCTCTTTAAGAATTTTTTAGTTTATTGTGATCCACACAGTCAAAGACTTTAGTGTAGATGATGAAGCAGATGTTTTTGAAATTCTCTTACTTTTCCTGTGACCCAGCAGATGTTGGCAATTTGATCGCTGGTTTCTCTGCCTTTGCTAAATGCAACTTGTACATCTGAAAGTTTTCAGTTCATGTACTGTGGTAGCCTAGCTTGGAGAATTTTGAGCATTACCTTGGTAGAATGTGAAATGAGCATGATTTTATGGTAGTTTGAACATTTTTTGGCATTGCCCTTCTTTGGGATTGGAATGAAAACTGACCTTTTTCAGTCCTGTGGCCATTGCTGAGTTTTCCAAATTTGGTAGCATATTTAATGTAGCACTTTAACAGCGTTATCTTTTAAGATTTGATGTTACCTGGTGTCATCTCTTAGAAATTTTATACATCTTGATCATGGGTCTTTTTAACATTTCTTGAGGTCTGAAGGATCCCTCTATAGCTAGGTGACCTATTCTTCTGTTGGACAGTTGTGATTATATTCAGGGCATTTAAATCTAGAGCTATGGACAGTGTCCTATTACTTCCTTGTGGTGGAGCAGTCACTTCCTTTGGCTCCTGCAGCAGTTTGTCTGAATGTGTATGCTGGCAATAGCAATATGATGTACTCTCATGGATGGTTTACTTGCCTCTCTCTCCCATAAGACTGAGTTCTTGGGGATGAGAGATCTGTCTTTTCTTTTGTTTCTTTAGCCCCCAGCATGATTCCAATTGGATATAGATGCCTACTGAATGTTAATGTACTAGAGCTATACTGACCAAGGCTAATCCCTCTAACAATGGACAAGTCATCAAAACTTTGAAGACAACTCTGATTATACACATGCCTCAAATAATATTTATGCATCTATAAATAGTATTATTTGTGGAAATACAGCCTGGTATATATTTTTAGCCCTTCAGTTTTAGTGTCTGTTCTAGTAAATGTTTATATTTTATGCTTATTCCAGCTTGTGTACATCTTAAATGAGTCATAACAGTGTTAACTGAAAGTGCTGGTTACCTCCTTAAGTCACTATTTGAAAGCTTGCTGGTATCTGTGGCTTATCAGAGGGATTTCTGTATTCATTCCAGACAGACTGTGGTTTCTTTCACTTCAGGGAAAACTTTTCTTCTTGGTAGCTCTTGTGCCTAATGTAGTGCCTAGCACTATGTAAAGTTTCAGTGTTTACCCACTGATGCATAATTTAATATTTTCACTAAAAACATAAAATCAATCACTTTTCTTAGAGAAAAGGTGAATCTATGTTATTTTCATCTTTCCCCAGATAATTAGAGGGGGCTTAGGGTTAGGGTTCCCCTGGGAATTTAGCATAATTGGAATCAGTTTGTCTTTAGTATTTTTGCTTATGATTATTTCTTTCATTTCTTGAGTGCAAATTTTGAGTTATTTCAGAAACTGAATTTTGGAACCTCTGAGCCTTACCATTAACCAAGTCATTTACCAGTATGAAAATGCTTTCCGAGAGATAGATTCAGGGTTTCCAGAGAAAATAATTTCCCTTCTCACCACTGACTAGAACTTTGGAAACTGCCTTTTTACCTCCTGAAGTTAGTGATAGCAGTGAGTGGTTTCTGTATCTATTCTAAACGCAGCCTTCCACAGCAGTGGTGTAAAGCTTGCATGCATGTCCCTGAACATCCTGTTAATTAAGAATTCACAGCCTTGTTTCTCCTTCATTCTCTTTAGTGGCCTGTACTGTCAGGTTCTGCTCCTCTTCCTTAGTAACAGAACCTGAAATTAGAATTCCAAGTGGAGGTGTCACTCCCTGAGGAGGCTGAGAACACCACACTCCTCTGAACTTGTTCTCTCTCAGAGCATCTGTCAGTAATAGCTCATTTGTTAAAAGGTGGACATTTCACCATTCTGTCACTCGCTGAGAAATAGTGTCTGCCCCTTGGACAAGTGGTGTGTCTGTAGAAGGAAGTGTACTAGAAACCCTCAAAGTTAATAAACCATCATGCCACACACAAACATCTTCCTGAAGATGCCTATTGGTAGATAACCCTAATTTAAAGTCATTTGGGGATAACTTATTAATAGCTACCCTACTGGGTTGTTATGACTATTAATAAGTTAATGTGTTTTAATTGGTTTGCACTATGGTTAAAAGATAATAATCAGTCAAAATTTAGCTATTACTATTTTTATAGTACTAAGTATGTATACAACATAAATCATATAAATTACTGATTATTTGACTAAGTTTCTAGACAGCCTATAATTCAGTCAGTTCAAAGATTATAGCCATAAAAATGCAGTTTAACTTGCATTTTATTATATTTTATACATTTCTTTCAATAAATTAAGTTGGATACATTGTGAATAGAAAACAGACAATTGACTAGAATAAAGGAGCTATCAGATCATTATTAATCAAGGTATGAATGCAACATGAGCTTGATGTATCATGGTGAAATGTAAGCTGACACAATCCTGTACATTCTAAGATGTAATATTTTTATTTTCTGTTTTAAAACCTAAAAGAACTAGTGTATGTTTAATGAGACACACCAAATATATCTAGACTGATCATTTTTCTAATTAATACTAATTTTGCTTTTATTTTGCATACTTCCAATTTAATGTGCCATTGGAATGATAACTTTCAGTTAGAAGAAGCTGATTTTTTCACTTTAATTTCTGTTTCAAAGAGCTAGAGCAACCTGTTTTCCAAAAACAGGTAATCATTAAGGTGGGAAAGACTTTGGTTAAGTTTGAGGTATTGCTTTAGAAAAGGTAGCACAGCCCAGTTTGTAAACTTGCTAATTATCTTGGCATTTTCTGGACCTGGGATAGTTCCAAAATATATCCATATATTTTTACCGTCATAGTCAGAGTTTCTGTGCCAAAACTGACTTAGACAGGCAAAGCTTAGCATGTTTTACAAAAGAGGATTATTTAAATTTATTTTTAGTAATCTGCCTTCATTTCCTCATTTACCATTACAGACTTGCTGGGGCAGACACGTAATTTTCTTGGAGCTTTTCAGATTTTTGTGTGAAAGTGCAAGTATATAATTAAAGGCAATTCCCAATCTCTCAACTGCATTAACTCTGTATTTATTTTTAAAAAAATATAGGTGATAAGTAGGAACAGGAATATCATTCAAAAAGCAGAATTATATGTAATTTCTACTGTTAAGTATCAAAACTAGGGACCACATTCACCTGTATACATAGATGAATTTTCACAGGTGTTTCATAAAAGTTGACCACAAAGATGTTTTAACAATATTGCCTGTTGTTGTTGTGGAAGTTCAGTCAAGACGTAATGGTTTTACAAAGATGCTGGGAAGTGTGAGGCCTCTGGATATACAGCTGTCCTGCAGTATCTCCAGGTGATTGATTCCAGGATTCCCAGCGATACCAAAATGTATGGATTCTCAAGTTCTTTAAATGAAATGACCTAGTATTGCATATAACCTAGGCACATCCTCCCATTTACTTTAAATTATCTCTGGATTACTTAACATGCCTAACACAATATAAATAAATGTAAATACTCACAGATACACATGCAGGCTGTACTTTGTTGCTCAGGTGTATCCAACTTTTTGCGACCCTGTGGACTGTAGCACACCAGGCTCCTCTGCCCACGGGGATTCTCCAGGCAAGAATACTGAAGTGGGTTGCCATGCCCTCTTCCAGAGGATCTTCCTAACTCAGGTGCTGGATTCTTTACAATCTGAGCCATGAGATATAAATGCTATAAAATAGATGCTGGTGAGAGGCAAATTCAAATTTTGCTTTTTGGAACTTTCTGTATTTTTCTTTTTTATTATATGGTTGGAGATACAGAACTTGTAGATAGGGAGGCTGATTATATTTCAAACACAGAGACCACAGAGTTTCCTGACAGATTCGTTGTCATTTTGAGAGAAATGTGGAGTCAAGAATGGCAAGAATGACGCCGAGAGCAACTGGAAGGATGAAGTCACATCCTGTGACAGGGAAGGCTAAAGGTGGAGCAGGTTTTCAGGGGGGAAAATGTTGAGCTTTAGAAATGTTAATCTTGAGGTGTCTGTTACATGTGAATGTAGATTATTTCCTTTTGTTCCCTAAAATCCTTTCTCTAGTCTTCTTTACTTTGCTCCCTGCCCCAGGAAACTGATGTAAGCTCATTTCATCAGTGGGATCCCTTTGCTCTTCAGCCTCTGACTATGTTTAGCTTATGAGGAGCACAGAGACTAGAGAGGAAGGAGATTGATCTATAGACTGGATCTATTTTATTGGCTTCCTCACAGCGAAGTTTTACTCAAGGTCTCTGTGTTCCCTGATGTCATTAATACTGCTAGTCTCCTGGTGGTCTCATCTACACAGTTCTAAACTTCCACTTTCTAGTAACAATCCCTTCCCCTCATCACTTCATACTTATGGTCTTAATAACTCTGCTGCTAATGACCCAGAGTCACTGCAGTATGTACTATGAGGATGAGGCTCCTAGGCTATGCTCACACCTTTGTGAATGGTTATCTTGTCAATAAGCCCCCCTCAAATGTCTAATTTTAGTATGCCTGTTTCTGTTTCTTATTTGGACCCTGTATGATATAATATCCGAGTTGTGCTGAAGAGTAATAGGTTGATTATACAGGTCTGGAGTTCAGAAGAGAGGTCTGGCTTAGAGGTATAGGTTGGGAGTTCAGTTCAGTTCAGTCACTCAGTCGTGTCCGACTCTGCGACCCCATGAACTGCAGCATGCCAGGCCTTCCTGTCCATCACCAACTCTCAGAGTCCACCCATGTCCATCGAGTCAGTGATGCCATCCAACCATCTCATCCTCTGTCGTCCCCTTCTCCTCCTGCCCTCAATCTTTCCCAGCATCAGGGTCTTTTCAAATGAGTCAGCTCTCCGCATCAGGTGGACAAAGTATTGGCGTTTCAGCTTCAACATCAGCTCTTCCAATGAACACCCAGGGCTGATCTCCTTTAGAATGGACTGGTGGGATCTCCTTGCAGTCCAAGGGACTCTCAAGAGTCTTCTCCAACACCACAGTTCAAAAGCATCAATTATTCAGTGCTCAGCTTTCTTTATAGTCCAACTCTCACATCCATACATGACCCTTGACTAGATGGACCTTTGTTGGCAAAGTAATGTCTCTGCTTTTTAATATGCTGTCTAGGTTGGTCATAACTTTCCTTCCAAGGAGTAAGCGTCTTTTAATTTCATGGCTACAATCAGCATCTGCAGTGATTGTGGAGCCCAGAAAAATAAAGTCAGCCACTGTTTCCACTGTTTCCCCATCTATTTGCCATGAAGTGATGGGACCAGATGCCATGATCTTAGTTTTCTGAATGTTGAGCTTTAAGCCAACTTTTTCACTCTCCTTTCACTTTCATCAAGAGGCTCTTTAGTTCTTCTTCACTTTCTGCCATAAGGGTGGTGTCATCTGCATATCTGAGGTTATTGATATTTCTCCCGGCAATCTTGATTCCAGCTTGTGTTTCCTCCAGCCCAGCATTTCTCATGATGTACTCTGCATATAAGTTAAATAAACAAAGTGACAATATACAGCCTTGATGTACTCCTTTTCCTATTTGGAACCAGTCTGTTGTTGGGAATTACTAGCATGTAAATGGGAGAAGGCAATGGCACCCCACTCCAGTACTCTTGCCTGGAAAATCCCATGGATGGAAGAGCCTGGTAGGCTACAGTCCATGGGGTTGCGAAGAGTCAGACACGACTTCACTTTCACTTTCACTTTTCACTTTCATGCATTGGAGAAGGAAATGGCTACTCACTCCAGTGTTCTTGCCTGGAGAATCCAAGGGATGGGGGAGCCTGGTGGGCTGCTGTCTATGGGGTTGCACAGAGTCGGACACGACTTAAGCGACTTAGCAGCAGCAGCAGCAGCATATAAATGGTATTTAAAGTCATGAATCTGAAAGAGACTATTAAGAGGATAAATGTAGATAGAGAATACAAAAAGATCAAGTACTGGATTTATTCTGGAAGGAAATAGGAACCTGTAAAGGAATCCACGAAGAAGTAACCACTGAGGTTAAAGGAAAACTATTGAGTGTGGTATCGTAGCCAAATGAAGAGAGCACAGCAAAGAGGGAGGGTGTGATCAGCTGTATCAAATGCTAATAGCCAAGTATTAACTCCAATATTTGGCTACCTGATGTGAAGAACTGACTCGTTGAAAAAGACCCTGACGCTGGGGCAGATTGAAGGCAGGAGGAGAAGGAATGAGAGAGGACGAGATGGTTGGATGGCATCACCGACTCAAAGGACATGAGTTTGAGTAAACTCGGAGTTGGTGTTGGACAGGGAGGCCTGGCATGCTGCAGTCCATGGAGTCATGAAGAGTTGGAAATGACTGAGCGACTGAACTGAACTGAAGAATTATCAGGACAGAGAATTGGCCATTGGATTGAACAACATGACAGAGATAAACACCCAACTGAAGTAGTTTCAAGAGAGAATGGGTGGTGGGGACTGAACACAAAAGAGTTGCTGTTGTTGTTCAGTCACTCAGTCGTGTCCAAATTTTGTGACCCCATGGACTGCAGCACGCCAGGCTTCGCTGTCCTTTACCATCTCCCAGAGCCTGCTCAAACTCATGTCCATCGAGTCAGTGATGCCATCCAACCATCCTGTCCTCTGTCACCCCCTACTCCTCCTGCCTTCAATCTTTCCCAGTATCAGGGTCTTTTCTAATGAGTCGGTTCTTTCCATCAGGTGGCCAAAGTTCTGGAGCTTCAGCTTCAGCATCAGTCCATCCAATGAATATTCAGGACTGATTTGCTTTAGGATTGATTGGTTTGATCTCCTTGCAGTCCAAGGGACTCTCAAGAGTCTTCTCCAACACCACAGTTCAAAAGCATCAATTCTTTGGCGCTCAGCCTTCTTTATGGTCCAACTCTCACATCCATACATGACTACTGGAAAAACCATAGCTTTGACTATGTGGACTTTTGTGAGCAAAGTAACATCTCTGCTTTACACAAAAGAGTACAGATAATTTTTTGAAGAGCTTTGCTGCTGCAATGGGATGTAAAGCAATGGGATGGTAGCTGATGACAGGGGTGGAATCAACATAAAAATAATGGAGAACTTTTTATACTTATTCTCTTGAGAATCTCTTCTAGACCTAAGACTTTAAGTATGACATGTATGCATACACTTTACTACAAGTGAAATTCCAGGGAATGAAAATAGAATGTGCCAAGGTCTGGATAGGAGGGAAATCATGATGAATTGGGGGAACTGAGTGACTGCAATTAGCTCAACGTTGCTGTAGGATGGAGTCAAGCAGGTTGAGGCCCTTAGTGCGATAGCCTAAGAGGCGCTGAGTCCTGTCAGCAACCTGTGACTGAACATGTGAATGGATCCTCCTTCAGTTGAGACTTGATTTCTCTGCACCTTCAGCTGACACCTTGATTATGGCCTTGTGTAAGATTCTGAGGAGACCTAGCTAAACCATGCCCAGATTCATAATTTACAAAAACTTAGAGATAATAAAATTTAAATCACTTGATTGTAGAGTCACTAACGAATATAATATTTCAGAAAATCACTCCAGGTGACATCAAGGACAGATTAAAGAGGGGCGAGACTGGAAGCAGTCACTCCAATAAGGAGGCTGTGTGCAGAAACGCAGGTGAGACGTGACAGTTGCAGGTTATTTTACTCCCCTGACACCTTCTGGAATGACCTTTCTCCCTTCTACATTTCCCTGACGCTGTCAGTCCTCAGAATATTGTGCTCACTTCTGGAGGCCAGGCTAATTTCCAGTCCTAGTCTCTCTGACATTGACCCATTCTACAGTGAAGTCTTCTGTATGCACCTTTATCATAAGAAACATCCCATGGCCCCCAACATTCCAGAAAAGAAGATTTCAACTTAATTTACTTGGCTGCTTAAAATTCAGCATGTACGTATGAAGTGCTGTACATCATTTGAAAGGTAGCGGATTATACAGTTTTCACCCATCAATATCATAGCATGAATAACTTTATTAAAATAACAGGAACAGGACCCTGAGAGAGCAGAACACTGAACAGATGGCTATTTTCACGCATGAAAGAAAAGCATACTTACTCCAGTGTCTAATGCCTGGCACATAGTCAATATTCAGTAAATATTGAATGAATTAACAAACTAGTACATAAGAGCTGGAAGGAGGAGACTCTGACATTCAGGAAAGAATATGAGAGCCCAGGAGGAGGTTGGGGTATTAGTGGAAGGAGAAAGTGAGGCATTGAAAAGGAATCTGGGAGAAGGTACCGACTTCACAGTTTGTCTAGACCTATCCATACTTAACTGCTAAGAAAAAATGGAGACATCATGATAAAGCTGAAGGTTAGCATATTGTTCAGAAGATCTGAAGCAGTGCTTTCTGTTGCAGCGAGAAAAAAATGGGCTATTTTGTTTCTTAAATATTCATGCAGTAGCTATAGATATAGTTTCTAGAGAAATATCACTTGACTTTGTTAATATCAGGTAAAGGTCAATTGAAAGAGGCTTCCAGGGTGCTCTTTGATTGCAGGTAAAATTCTATAAATTTTCCGATACACGGAATGAAAAGAAGTTCTTCTTATTTTCTCTCTGGTAGGTTTGGAGAATTTTAGTGTAGGGTTGTATTGAACTGTATCCAATATTATGCTGAATAAGCTGTGTTACAGGGAGCAGAAGGGATTGCAGGATTATTGTGATTGAAAAAATTCAGCTAATAATGGAATATACTAAGCAACAATGCCAGAAGGATTAAATATTTCTTGTTTCCCATTTGTAATTATACAATTGTTATTTCTGTTTAATTTTGGAATGCTCATGGCATGATTTAATTATGAGTTCAATTTCACTATCATATACTGAGGATAGAGATTAAGGACTTAGTATTTTCTCCAAATTTTATTATTTTTCATTGGATTTTTCACTTAAATGTGCAAAATAGTGATATGATTTATTTTAACCTTAAGAGTAAGCAAATGAATTGAGCATCATATTGATGATATTAGAAGTTAATGTGTTTTTGTCCTGTTTCTAAATAAAAAGGAGAGTTTAAATGTACTGGGATCACACTTGGTAATGGAAAAAGTTTTTACAGCATGCCCTGTATTTCAAATGTAGCTTTTAGTAATTTATGCTTGGGGAAACAAATGAATATGTTAAAATTCCACTCTACACCACATGTAGTAGTTATTAGTGAAGTCAACATATTGCTTGACTGTCTTCATTATTACTTTATGACTACTTGTGTTTAACTAATAGCTTTTTTTGTTTTATCCTTCCAATGTACTGAAACTTCCAAAATACTCAATACAGCTGTTCCATGTAATGACGCAGCCTCATTAGTTTGATGCATTTGAGCATACATACTAATAAGGACAGTCACAAGGAAAAAATACTTCATTTTGTTCTTCCCTGGTGTTCTTTTTTGAAATAAGAACATTTGCCACTAGTGGATGTTGCGGCTCAAATGTAACCAAAGGAAAAATCTCAGGAAAAAGCACAGATGGTCTCATTGGACTCTGGAGGAACTACTTTCTGTATCAGTGGCAATTTCTCCCTGGTGTATCTACCTAACTGTTTGCACATCATAAAAATTAATTTTTCAGGTAATACTTCCATAGCTATAATTAACATCAAGGCTGTAATTTCCTGGAGTGGGTAGATAAAGAGTTGCTTGGCTAAAAATAGATCTGCCTAACAGTCTCTAGATAACCTTGAGGTCCCTTTCTATTGAGATTTTGTTGAAATGCATGGCTGCATGCATGTGCATGCATTGTTCATATGTATTCCTGCTTCAGACATTGTCATGCATCATGGATTGCACCGTGGGGACCACCCTTTTCTGAGGAGGAGGAGGAAGTATGTTCTTCTTAGACAAATCCTAAATTGGATTTTCTGGACCATAACTGACATTGATGGTTTTGTCTGTAATAGACTGGAAAAACAGTTTTATTTTTCCACTGTGAAATCTGATATTTGTTAGAAAGCTCTGTCAATATAAAAGTAGAGATCCATGCTATTGTATTTGAAATTTAATGTCTATTCAATTTCACCAAAATATTTTGAGAAAGAAGGTTCCTATCTATATATACAATGTCTAGGAAGAGAAAAATTTTAAGCTGCCAAACTTCAAATTGCAGTTGCAGCCAAACACCAATCTTTAGATATACATATATATTTTAATTGAAGTGTAGTAGACTTACAATATGTTATTTGTTTAAGGTGTACAACATAGTCATGCATATTTTTCAAGATTGTATACCATCCATACAAAGATGCTGTATGTTTTCTTTAGTTGAAGTATAGTTGATTTACAACATTGTGTCAGTTGCAGGTATATGCAAAGTGACTCAGTTACATATATATATATATTCAGATTCATTTCCATAACTGTATTATGATGGGTTATTATTATAGTTCCCTTTGCTATACAGTAAGTCCTTGTTATCTTATCTATTTCATATACAGTACTGGGTATCTGTTAATCCCAAACTTCTAACTTATCCCTTCCTTCCTCCTTCCCTCTTTGGTAAACCATAAATTTCTGTCTGTGGATGTTTATGGGTCTATTTCTGTTTTGTAAATAAGTTCATTTGTACAATTTTTTTTTTAGATTACACATATGAGTGAGGTAATAGAATATTTACCTTTCTTTGTCATTTAGTATGTCAATCATCCATGTTGCTGCAAATGGCAGTATTTCATTCCTTTTAATGGCTGAGTAATATTCAAGTGTGTATATGTATATGTACCATTTCTTTGGGGCTTCCCTGGTGGCTCAGAGGGTAAAGTGTCTGCCTGCAATGTGGGAGACCCATGTTCGATTCCTGGGTCGGGAAGATCCCCTGGAGAAGGAAATGGCAACCCACTCCAGTATTCTTGCCTGGAAAATCCCATGGACAGAGAAGCCTGGTAGGCTACAGTCCATGGGGTCACAAAGAGTTGGACACGACTGAGCAACTTCACTTTCACCTTTCACCATTTCTTTATCCATTCATCTCTAGATGAACCCTTAGTTTGCTTCCATGTCTTCATTATTATAAATAATGCTGCAGTGAACATTGGGGTGCATATATCTTTTTGAATTAGAGATTTGGCTGTTATGAATATATGTCCAAGAGTGGGATTGCTAGATCATATGATAACTGTATTTTTAGTTTTGAAGGAACCACCATACTATTTTCCTTTGGCATTCTTTGGTATTATCTGTATGCAGGTCAGGAAGCAACAGTTAGAACTGGACATGGAACAACAGACTGGTTGCAAATTGGGAAAGGAGTACGTCAAGGCTGTATATTGTCACCCTGCTTATTTCACTTACATACAGAGTACATCATGAGGAACTCTGGGCTGGATGAAGCACAAGTTGAAATCAAGATTGCCGCAGAAATATCAATAACCTCAGATATGCAGATGACACCACCCTTATGGCAGAAAGTGAAGAGAAGCTAAAAAGCCTCTTGATGAAAGTGAAAGAGGAGAGTGAAAACGTTGGCTTAAAGCTTAGCATTCAGAAAACTAAGACCATGGCATCTGGTACCATCACTTCATGGGAAATAGATGGGGAAACAGTGGAAACAGTGGCTGACTTTATTTTCTTGGGCTCCAAAATCACTGCAGATGGTGATTGCAGCCATGAAATTAAAAGATGCTTGCTCCTTGGAAGGAGAGTTAAGATCCATCTAGACAGCATATTAAAAAGCAGAGACATTACTTTGCCAACAAAGGTCCATCTAGTCAAGGCTATGGTTTTTCCAGTGATCATGTATGGATGTGAGAGTTGGACTATAAAGAAAGCTGAGTGCCAAAGAATTGATGCTTTTGAACTGTGGTGTTGGAGAAGACTCTTGAGAGTCCCTTGGACTGCAAGGATATCCAACCAGTCCATTGTAAAGGAGATCAGTCCTGGGTGTTCAATGGAAGGGTTGATGTTGAAGCTGAAATGCCAATACTTTGTCCACCTGATGCAGAGAGCTGACTCATTTAAAAAGACCCTGATGCTGGGAAAGATTGAAGGCAGGAGGAAAAGGGGGACACAGAAGATGAGATGGCTGGATGGCATCACTGACTCAATGGATATGGGTTTGGGAGGGCTCCGGGAGTTGGTGATGGACAGGGAGGCCTGGTGTGCTGTAGTTCATGGGTTCTCAAAGAGTCAGACATAACTGAGAGACTGATGTGAACTAAACTGAAGGCATATATATGAAATCTAGAAGGATAGTACTGATGAACCTATTTGTAGAGCAGCAGCGGAGACACAGACATTGAGAACAGACTTATGGACATGGGGTCAGGAGGAGAGGAAGGAGAGGGTAGGATGTATGGAAAGAGTAACATGGAAACATACATTACCATATGTAAGATAGATAGCCAGTGGGATTTTGCTGTGTGACTCACGGATCTCCAACAGGGCTCGGTAGCAACCTGGAGGGGTGGGATGAGGAGTGAGGTGCGAGGGATGTTCAAATGGGAGGTGACTTGGGTAACCTTTGGCTGATTCATGTTAATGTGTGGTAGAAAACAACACAGTACTGTAAAGCAATTATCCTTTAATTAAAAATAAATAATAATATAAACAACAATAACAAGAAAAAAACCTTAAAAAAATTACTACCTCTCTGTATTGTATACAGATAGCTGAGAAAAGAAGAGAAATGAAAGGCAAGGTAGCAAGGGAAAGACATACCCATCTGAATGCACAGTTCCAAAGAATGGCAAGATAAGAAAGCCTTCCTAAGTGAACAAGGCAAAGAAATAGAGGAAAACAATATAATGGGAAAGACTAGAGACCTCATTAAAAAAATCAAGGGACCATTTCATGCAAAGATGGGCACAATAAAGGACAAAAATGGTATGGACCTGACAGAAGTAGAAGATATTAAGAAGAGGTGGCCATCAGCAGATAAATGGATAAGAAAGCTGTGGTACATATACACAATGGAGTATTACTCAGCCATTAAAAAGAATTCATTTGAATCAGTTCTGATGAGATGGATGAAACTGGAGCCGATTATACAGAGTGAAGTAAGCCAGAAAGAAAAACACCGATACAGTATACTAACACATATATATGGAATTTAGAAAGATGGCAATGACGACCCTGTATGCAAGACAGCAAAAAAGACACAGATGTGTATAACGGACTTTTGGACTCAGAGGGAGAGGGAGAGGGTGGGATGATTTGGGAGAATGGCATTCTAACATGTATACTATCATGTAAGAATTGAATCGCCAGTCTATGTCTGATGCAGGATACAGCATGCTTGGAGCTGGTGCATGGGGATGACCCAGAGAGATGTTATGGGGAGGGAGGTGGGAGGGGGGTTCATGTTTGGGAACGCATGTAAGAATTAAAGATTTTAAAATTAAAAAAATAAAAAACTAAAAAAAAAAAAAAGAAGAGGTGGCAAGAATACATAGAACTATACAACTAAGATCTTTATAACTCAGATATCCATGATGGTGTGATCAGTCATCTACAGCAACACATCTTGGAGTGTGAAGTCAAGTGGGCCTTAGGAAGCATCACTATGAACAAAGCTAATGGAGGTGATGTAATTCCAGCTGAGCTATTTCAAATCCAAAAAGATGATGCTGTTAAAGTGCTGTATTCAATATGCCAGTAAATTTGAAAAACTCAGCAATGGCCACAGGACCAGAAAAGGTCAGTTTTCATTCCAGTCCCAATAGAAGGGCAACATCAGAGAATGTTTAAAATTGCACAGGTGTACTCATCTCACATGCTAGCAAAGTAATGCTCAAAATTCTCCTTGCCAGGCTTCAACAGTTCATGAACCAAGAACTTCCAGATGTACAAGGTGGATTTAGAAAAGGCAGAGAAACCCGAGGTCAAATTGCCAACATCCTTTGGATCATAGAAAAAGCAAAAGAATTCCAGAAAAAATCTACTTCTGCTTCATCGACTATGCGAAAGCCTTTGACTGTGTCAATCACAACAAACTGTAGAAAATTCTTCAAGAGATGGGAAAACAGAACACCTCACCTGCCTCCTGTGAAACATGTATGCAGGTCAAGCAGCAACAGTTAGAATATGGAAAAGTAGACTGGTTCCTAATTGTGAAAAGAGTATATCAAGGCTGAATATTGTCACCCTACTATTTAACTTATATTCAGAGTACATCATGCAAAATGCTGGACTGGATGAAACACAAGCTGGAATCAAGATTGCCGGGAGAAATATCAATAACATCAGATATGCAGATGACACCACCCTTATGGGAGAAAGCAAAGAGGAACTTAAGAGCCTCTTGATGAAAATGAAAGAGGAGAGTGAAAAAGTTGGCTTAAAACTCAACTTTCAAAAAATGAAGATCATGGCATCCAGTCTCATCACTTCATGGCAAATAGATGGGGAAGCAATGGAAATAGTGACAGGCTTTATTTTCTTGGGCTCCAAAATCACTGCAGATAGTGACTGCAGCCATGAAATTAAGATGCTTTTTCCTTGGAAGAAAAGCTCTGACAAACTTAGACAACATATGAAAAAGCAGAGACATTACTTTGATGACAAATGTCCATCTAGTCAAAGGTATGGTTTTTCCAGTTGCCATGTATAGATGTGAGAGTTGAACCATGAAGAACGCTGAACACCAAAAAATTGATGCTTTTGAACTGTGGTGTTCAAGAAGACTCAAGAGTCCCTTGGACAGCAAGGAGATCAAACCAGTCAATCCTAAAGGAAATCAGTCCTGAATATTCATTGGAAGGACTGCTGCTAAAACTGAAACTCCAGTTCTTTGGCCACCTGATGCAAAGAGCTGACTGATTAGAAAAGACCCTGATGCTGGGAAAGATTGAAGGCAGGAGAAGGAGGGGATGACAGAGGATGAGATGGTTGGATGGCATCACTGACTCAATGGCTATGAGTTTGAGCAAGCTCCAGGAGATGGTGAAGGATAACGAAGTGTGGCATGCTGCAATTCATGGAGTCACAGAGTTGGATACAACTGTGCAACCGAACAATGACAACATACTGTATAAGTAATTTAAAAATCATGCTGCTATAGCCTCAGTAGTGTTTAGGTTTTTCTGCCCAAGCTGACCCTGATTGATTTATCAGTTAGAGTAACTATCATCTCTGAGCAAATCCCAATTGATGGGATGTAGTTTCTTGTCCAAACTCTGTTTTTATAAAGGACAATTCTACTCCCCCAAATTGAAGGTGATTATTTTATTTCTTAGATGACCCCATTGAAAACGTTGCTGCCTAATTTCTTGATTCAGTAGTTTTAAGCTTGCATTTTTCCAAGTAACAAGTCCAAGACATCATTATTCCTCTATATATCATTGTCATACAATATTGTGATTATATTTTGAGATATATGTGTGTTTGTGTATATATATATATACACACATATATATATATATATATATACACACATATATAATTTGATAAGTGTCTCCTCAAGGCCTCTGTGTGTAATTTATATTGGAGAAGGAAATGGCAACCCACTCCAGTGTTCTTGCCTGGAGAATCCCAGGGACGGGGATCCCGGTGGACTGCCGTCTATGGGGTCACACAGAGTTGGACATGACTGAAGCGACGCAGCAGCAGCAGTTCATTTCAGTTCAGTCACTCAGTTGCGTCTGACTCTTTGAAACCCCATGGACTGTAGCACACCAGGCCTCCCTGTCCATCACCAACTCCCGGAGTTACTCAAATTCATGTCCATTCAGTTGGTGATGCCATCCAACTCACTCATCCTCTCTTGTCCCCTTCTCCTCCCTCCTTCAGTCTTTTCCAGCATCAGGGTCTTTCCAATGAGTCAGCTCTCGCATCAGGTGGCCAAAGTATTGGAGTTCAGCATCAGTCCTCCCAGTGAATATTCAGAAGTGATTTCATTTAGAATGGACTGGTTGGATCTCCTTGCAGTCCAAGGGACTCTCAAGAGTCTTCACCACCACCACAGTTCAAAAGCATCAATTCTTCATTGCTCAGCTTTCTGTATGTAGAGGGCCAGAATACAGCAAAGCTTTTGTTCCAGATTCCTAGATGGAACTTTGATGACTTAGGCTTGGGCAAACAGATAGCTCCTTCTGCCCATTTTATTGACAATAGGGCGAGCAAGATACTGTCTCTTTAAAAAGAGAGAAGAGATGGTGTAACCTGCCTACCCAGGATTTTTATGGAGCCAGCGGTTCTGGCCAGCACTTTCAGAGTATCTCCCACGTATGTGGGAGAAAGTTACAAGGGAGGAAAGAGAGGAGAATGGCTGGAATTTCTCCCAAAAGGATAACATCCAACCTTATTTCTAGTTTTCAGTATATTACAATCAAGAATGGACAAGAAAAACAGTCCGCCACTTTTCTGGTCTTTAATTTCCTTATCAGAGTGAATACTCCATCCATTGGCAGAATGGACAAAAATACTCTTGGTTTTGAGTAGCACTCTAAATAGATTGGAATGAAATAGCCTTAGAGTCAGGTAGTGGAAGCAGAGTGGAACACAATTTTGTTCCAACAGTGGACATGATATATTATTAAAATTTTTAAATGAATATAGCCTAAAATTGTTATGCTCTTATCAGGTGCTACTGCTATTTGGTACTTTGATGATCCTTTTATTTCTGAGCAGAAAAGTAATTACTCTTCGAAAAGAATCTTGGCCCTACTCGGTAGCTATCCCCTTGTTTATATCCATGTGCAGATGGAGTGGCTTTCTCTTCAAGCATATGTTCTTGTCAGACTCGTCAACTTTCACAAGAAAATGTCAATCCAGCCTCTGCGTTGAGGGGCTGTTAAAACATATGGCTTTGCACTTAACTGGAAAACCAGAATAGCTGCATTCCAGGTACTTGTCAGGGAATATAATCCTCAACTCACCACCATTCAGCACTTACCAGAAGCTCGGCTGGGAGAAACAGTATTTTCTAAAGATTGTCTGAAGGACATGCTGTCTGTCCACTCACTCAGCGGCTCTTAAATCTACCCCATCGAAGCCAGACAAGCATGAATTCTGGAAAACTATTCTGGCCCTCATGGGAAGGCTTCTACTAAATTGCAGAGTGGCATATTGCCATAAACTTAGACTGAGTGAAGACAGAAGGGACAGAGCTTTGAAACCCATGGTCTTACTGTGAGGCCATGTTAATAATTCTTCCCTACCTTACACAATTAGCTTTCCCTTCACGAGGGTCCACAGGAAAATTCTCCCTCGTGTCAGTATCAGCCCAGAGATATTTTTTCCTTCACAACTTGTTTGTGTATAAGCACTTAAACTCTGAATCATCAGCACTTATATAAACACACACGATTGTGATTCTGCCTTTTGAATTGTTAGCACGTATAAAGCTAAGGTTTGTGACTCTTCTGAAAAGCATACAGGAAATTCCAAACATATATTTTGAGGCTTAATTTCATGTCTGACTTCAACTTATTTGATGTTGTGGAATTTACTCTTTGTTCTTTTTAAGATGGAGAAGGGCAAGGAATCTTTAAAGAACTGATCGGTGGAGGATGGAAGTCAGTAGTTCCCAGATGTAGAAGAGGCATCCACTTGCAGAGAGCAATGCATTGGTCCATAGGTATATTCATGCATAGATAACAATTCATAGAAACCCAGGTCATATTATTATATCTCACTGATGTGTTGCCGTCTGTCTGGCGCTCATTCTGCCTCCGATGACCCACGTTTTGTTTCTTCTGGTTCTTCACGAGGAGAGAGACCTTCTGGAGAATTGGAAGTATTTGGCAAAGGGGCAGGTGAGGAGAAGATGGTGTCTAGAGATGTTAAGAAGATAAAATCCATAGGAGTTATATTGCTTTTAGAGTTCCATTCAGCAGTTGTTTGATAGAAACATCTGAGTCTGAAGCTTACCAACGAGACAAAATATTGGCACTCAGCCACGGAGTGAATGTATGTGCCGGGTCGTTAGTCACACAAATGTCTCTTTCACAGCTTGTGTCAAGATCCCTCACTGATTTTGGCAGCGGCAGGTAAGTCACTCTTTCAGGGACATAACTGCATGCTACAGAAATTATAAACATTAGTTTTCACTAAATGTTAGAGGACCTTTTGATTTTCTAAGGTAACACTTAAAGCATTCTTTTTCAAATTCAGGTCTGTGGAAGGGGATATTCATTTTCTTTCCTTAGCCTGTGATATAAGGAGAATGTGATGTGAGGAAAATGCAGGGAGCTTTTCATGAAGCTAAAGTTATTTCATTTAACAGTCTGTGTTAAGTTCTGAGATTGTGTACTTCCTATTTTAAGATGCTCACGCATTGTTTCTTTTATGATGCTGTGATAATAGATGTTTAAAAGTGCCTCCTATTGTTAAATAATAATAATAATAATGACCTAAATGTGTCTCTAGGGTTGGCAAGTATGGTAGCTCAGGTTGTTTACTGCATAAGGCAGTAAAATTATATGTGAATTATATGTTTGGTGATTATCCAAATTCTGGAAACCATAAATTATGTACCAGGATATACTTTTTTTCCTCATAGTTTGAAAGTTTAGCCATCATTTCCCACTAAACATTGCCACTTCATAAATGATTCTTGTGAAAACATTGTGACGATGAGAAGGCAATTACCCACAGCTTTGTCAAACAATACGGAGCAGAGTAATATGCTTCACTGATGTGAGGAATATGACAGCTGGAACCCTTTAAAAGACAGCTTCTGTAGCTCAGGACCTCGAAGCTTCCAGTTGTCAATAGCAACGGAGAAAGAAGCATTGTTGATTGGCACTGAAAGCACTTGCCAGCTCCTCAAATGTATTTGACTCACTGCAACAGAGTGAAAGGCAGAAGGGTTTGTATGCAGTGTCTGCTGCCCTACTGTGTGTACCGGAAACAAGGGAAAATTATTTTCTACTAGGTTTCTAGTCATCTTTTTATAAAGGCATGTATTGTATGATAGATGACCCTTGTGCACATGCCTGCTCTTACACACACAATCTGTGTCAAGTCTGCCTTTTCTGAGCCCTGAGGGCAGACATGTACAACTGAAATGAACGAGATCGACTTACCGAAGGGTGAGGACAAGCTGTTATTCTGCAGTAAGCACACTGGATATAAAATGAGTGCTTCATCAATTTTAGAAATTAGACTCCAGGTCTACAAACAACACCACTGTTTGTCATGGCGTGATTACTGACTACTAGAATAAGGAAACAAGCTTCTTAGTGTCATTGAAGTTTGTGTAGAACTCCTAATCCTAACTCAATGCACTACACTGAAAAGCTGAATAAACACGTCTCACCCAGGAAAGGGTTTCGTAAGATTGAATGACTACAGGTGATATTTTAAGCAAAATGATCTTTCATCCTCGTTCTGTTGGAAAAGTGAAAATTTACCCAGTGTGGGTAAAATATGCTGTAGAATTAGTCATCCTTGTAGAATTCAGTTTCCCTGTCATATTTCTATAGGAGATTATTTTCAGAATATAGTAAAAAATTTTCTGTATGATTCCTATATTCCTGGATTTGTGATTAATGTTTAATGTGTAAGAATAAAAAGTTACCTGTAGCAATTAATCTTGCTAAGAAAGTCACTTTAATAAGGCATAAAGGTTTGACTTTCCCTTCTGTAAGAACATCACATGGTAAGCTGCTTCTTAACCGTGTGCAGTTGGGTTTCAAAACAATATAAATATTTTACAAAGGTGTACCTTAACAATGATTTTGGAAAAAAATTTTTTAGATATGGATGAAATAAAAGTCTTATATTATTTGAAATGTCAGTAATGATTTCAAAAGTTTATTTTTTCCTTGAAAATTTAAGCATTTGATAATACAAATATCACTATCCTATTAAAACTTTCAGGAAACAGATATAAAATAAATATTAAAATTAAATTCTATTAGCTTTTGTAACAATACATGTCTTTTTCCATGTGCCCTTTCTCTTTTCTTCCACTTCCTCACTTTACATCCGTACTACCTATGACCTTTAACTTTTCTCTCCTCTTTGAGTATTTTTTTCTTCCAGTTGCTCAGATCTCTGATTATAAAGTCTGCCTTTTTCTCCTGTGTAGTAGTACTGATTGTGAGGGAGTGTGTTGCTAAGATGAAATGCCTATATCTGGAAACTTTTGAAACTGCCTTTTAAGGAAATTTAAAAAATTAATGCTACCTGGAAGCAAAGAGATAGTTGTGATTTCCTCATGGGGACCTTTCTAAAACAATGACATCACTTTCTGTCAAGTAAAATCTGATAGAAAACCCATCCATAGAATACATATAATTTCCAAACAAATAAGATAATACTGATCTCAAACGAAGTAAAATTAAAATGAATCATAAACCTTTCCTCTTTCCATGAATGGAAACAAGAGATTGTGCTATCATCCTTTGCAATTCTTTTATCAATACTAATGCTTTTTGCTTTGCTTTCTTTTACTTTTGCAATAACATCTGGATTTTATTTCCTCCAGAATATTTTAGAATCTTATAGGCCAGTAAAATAGGCATCATATCAATTTTTTTAGTGGGCTGAGAAATTGAAATTTACAGTTTTATTTCATGAGTGGTATCAGTCTAGCCTCCTGTAGTGTTTATTCCCTCATCTCCATTTAAGCTTATTATTTTATTCTGCTTATTTATTTAATAGGCTCTCAAAAAATAGTGGTCTATTCTGGAAAGCTTAAACGAGAAACTTTTAGAACTGACCAGTTCAAAATGAAAAGAAAAAAAGAAATAATATCTCAACATGACAAAATAGAATAACTTTTGAATTAACTACAGTATGTTAAATGTAAACTACAGTGGTAAACATTACTTTAGATCACGATAACTGAAATGTTTTCCTTTAAATAAGTTGCTAAAAGGCAAAGTTAGCACAGTCTGATCAATAGTGCTTTTTTAAAACAAGAACTTGCAACAGGCTTTATAGATGGGTAAATATGTTTTCTCCTCAGCACTCTTCAATACTAATAATTTTTCCTTCTCTTTTCTGTTGTGGTTGAGTATAATAGCCAATAGCAAAACCATTATTTTTTTCTTGCCTTAAAACTTGCTTACCTGGGTTAATATACTAACATCAATCATGATGATGCTTAGAAGGAAATAAGTAGCTATAAACTCTCCCACATTTTACTCCTTATTGCAGCATAGAAAATGTGAGCTTTACTCCTTACTGTGTTTTAAAGAGTTATGACCTGGTTTATAAAGGAATTTGTGGGTGAGATTTTAATATTCATAGCCTTAGATATTCTCTAGTTCTAATGCAGTTAATCACTATCCAGTGTTATTCTATCACAGTGTCTTTTGAAGTGGGATCCATGAACAACTAGAACCCTTTAAACCTCCTATGGAATGGTACAAAATTCAGGGGTCAGCCAACATATTTTAAAAATTTTTTTAAATTTATTTTTTTATTGAGTTACAGTTGATATTCAATATTGTATGTTTCAGGTGTCAAGTGATTCAGTCATGAATATATGTATATTTTCTTGTTCAGATTCTTTCTCCTTATAGTTTATTATAATACATTTGATGCATTTTTCCCTATGCTGTACTGTAGGTCCTTGTTGATTATCTATTTTATACATAATAGTGTGTATCTGTTACATCCTGATTTATCCCTGCCCCCCTTTTCCCTTTGGTAACTATAAGTTTGTTTTATATGTCTGGGGTCTTTTTATGTTTTCATATAAGCTCATTTATATAATTTTTATTTTAGATTCCACATATAAGCAATATCATATAATATTTGTCTTTGAATGGCTAACTTTATTTAGTATGATAAAGTCCCAAGTCAAGATGGACAGAGAGGTGGGTAGTAATAGATTTCAATCTCATTGCAGCCAGTTGATGGGTTGCCTTTAATGAAATGTGTGTTCTCCCATAGTTCATTGAAGAGAGTCTACTTATTTTTGAACAGTTTTGTGCAGTCTTTAATATTAATAGTATCATATATATTTCTCATTTAAATGAATCGTGGAACTTTCAGGCAGCCAGTAGGAGAGTGGTTGTCATTAAGTATCTACTGTTGAAATGTACTGTGTATTGCTAATAAATACTACTGAACACAATGCTAATAATATAAACCAAGAAAAAAAAAAGTAGTAACCTAAAATTAAACTGAAACCAAGCACTTATTTAGATGACCACTCATATAAATAACTTTTTTCTTTTTCTGAATTTAAAAGATAATTATTCATATCATGGGCAATAAAGGTATATGTATGGGAGTGAATTCCAATGTGTTGAAGATGGGAGATTAGAGGTCAAAGGGCAGATAGAGCCAGTCAGGGGCAGAGACTGAGTTTCTTTCCAAATCAAGTCTTATGCTATTATTTGAATTAAAGAAGGATTTACATAACAAATTGTAAACACATTAATTACAAACATAATGATATTTCACTGTATTTTGCAAGCAATTTATGTGACATTTAGCATTGCTGTATAGTTTATATCATTTTATACTTACAGATTATGTTCCTTGAGTATGTAGCTAAAATATTAGATGTAATTTTAACTCAATTCTACATTTAAATAATTTTGTAATATGTTTTGAAGAGTTTTATTTCATTTTTGACTGGTGGTTTTGATTATATCCTGTTTCCCACCTTCTTCTCGTAGTACATTGATTGTGAAGTAGTTGCATAGCAATATCACTGTAATGTCTGTGCATTTTTCATCCATCGTTCAACAAATATTTGTTGAGAGCTTGCAATGGGCCATACACTTTATAAACCTTGGGCATATAGCTGTGAAAACAGAGAAATTTCTTGTGTGCTTTATATTCTACCAAAAGAGATAGCATACATATAAAAAGTAATGCTAAGTGATAAGTGTTATAGAGAAAAAAAGGAAAAAAAATAAAGAGTGATAGAGTGTGCTTTTCCTGTTAAGGGGCAGGAGATCTTTAAACAAAATCCTAGGAGCTGAGGGACAATCTAAGGTGAAAGTGTGAATGAAGGATTAGAAGCAAGCTCAGGATAAAGTGTGCTGGTTTCTATTGGGAAGGCAGCGCCAAAGTTCTAAGTCATTAACCCAATTCTAAGATAAACCAGCTTTTCAAAAGAATGTTTGGTAGCTTCTTTTTACTTGATTGAAACAGCTGCAGTACTGTAAGCTAGAAACATATTTTTCATTGAAAAAATTCATTTATGCTTTAGGCAATTTCAGGTTGACTTTCTAAAATGAACTAGGAAGATGGCAATGACGACCCTGTATGCAAGACAGGAAAAAAGACACAGATGTGTATAACGGACTTTTGGACTCAGAGGAGAGGAGAGGGTGGGACGATTTGGAGAATGGGAAT
The DNA here is from genome assembly GCF_001704415.2 of Capra hircus. Classification (NCBI taxonomy): domain Eukaryota; kingdom Metazoa; phylum Chordata; class Mammalia; order Artiodactyla; family Bovidae; genus Capra; species Capra hircus. The sequence goes on along the minus strand of NC_030828.1, from coordinate 53,662,173 downwards.
TCTAACATGTATACTGTCATGTAAGAATTGAATCGCAGTCCATGTCTGACGTAGGTGCAGCTTGCTTGGGCAGGTGCATGGGGATGACCAGAGAGATGTTGGGGGAGGGAGGTGGAGGGGGTTCATGTTTGGAACGCATGTAAGAATTTAAGATTTTAAAATTTAAAAAAAAAAATAAATAAAAAAAAATGAACTAGGATTTAATTTTATCGTGACTGTATTAAGTCTGTTAAATTTTGCAGCTCATTTAGATTTATGAAGAGAAAGCCATATAATGAATTCTGATATGATTTTAGCTAAATATGGAAGTCAATTTCTTAAGAAATAATGATGCGTTACATTACTTACCTGGGCTCACTAAGAGTCAGCCTCGTTTCTTTAAGAACATGCACGCATGTGTGGTCAGTTGCTTCAGCCATGTCTGACTATTCGCAACCCTACAGACTGTAGCCTGCCAGGCTCCCCTGTCCATGGGATTCTCCAGGCAGGAATACTAGAGTGGGTTGCCATTTCTTCTACTCCAGGGTATCTTCCTGGCCTAGGGATCAAACCCAAATCTCCTGCATCTCCTGCACTGGAGGTAGGTGCTTTACCCACTGAGCCACCTGGGAAGCCCATTTTAAGACAAGTAATGCGCTGTATAGGATATCTTCTATAGTAAAATTGCTCATATTCAACCTCCACTTAATCATTGCTAGGACTTCCTGGGTGGCACAGTGGTAAAGAACCTGCCTGCCAATGCAGGAGACATAAGAGATAAAGATTTGATCCTTGGGTTGAGAAGATCCCCTGGAGTAGGAAATGGCAACCCATTCCAGTATTCTTGCCTGCGAAATCCCATGGACAGAAGAGCCTGGTGGGGAAAAAGCAAAGTTGTTGTTTCCATGAAAACAAGTTCAGTCCTTGGGAATCACCATGGATGCAAATTTTATTTTAAAAAATATTGCCAAGTTAGATGAAGGGAAACAATTGTAAAAACATTAAAAATATTGCCAAACTGCTTGAAGATGTACATTCATTGCCTCCTAAATGTCCCTTTTTAATTCTTTAAAGAAGCTGAAACTAGAAATTTTAGAAGATAAATTATGAACATGATTTATGTAAGAAAAATAAGATTGCAATCATTGGAGTCTTTCAAAGAAAGGGTTTTGGCATCACATCAAAAGACAGGAAATGAAGACTACCCTTACACATTTTATTTTTTTTTCTAATTTTATTTTTTACTTTACAATACTGTATTGGTTTTGCCATACATCAACATGAATCGGCCACAGGTGTACATAAGTTTCCACTCCTGAACCCCCCTCCCACCTCCCTCCCCATACCATCCCTCTGGGTTATCCCAGTGCACCAGCCCCAAGCATCCTGTATCCTGCATCGAACCTAAACTGGCTATTCATTCCTTATATGATATTATACATGTTTCAATGCCATTCTCCCAAATCATCCCACCCTCTCCCTCTCCCACAGAGTCAAAAAGTCTGTTCTATACATCTGTGTCTCTTTTGCTATCTCGCATACAGGGTTATCATTACCATCTTTCTAAATTCCATATATATGTGTTATACTGTATTGGTGTTTTTCTTTCTGGCTTACTTCACTCTGTATAATCGGCTCCAATTTCATCCACCTCATTAGAACTGATTCAAATGTATTCTTTTTGATGGCTGAGTAATACTCCATTGTGTATATGTACCACAGCTTTCTTATCCATTCATCTGCTGATGGACATCTAGGTTGCTTCCATGTCCTGGCTATTATAAACAGTGCTGTGATGAACATTGGGGTACACGTGTCTCTTTCAATTCTAGTTTCCTTGGTGTGTATGCCCAGCAGTGGGATTGCTGGGTCATAAGGCAGTTTTATTTCCAGTTTTTTAAGGAATCTCCACACTGTTCTCCATAGTGGCTGTACTAGTTTGCATTCCCACCAACAGTGTAAGAGGGTTCCCTTTTCTTCACACCCTCTCTAGCATTTATTGCTTGTAGACTTTTGGATCACAGCCATTCTGACTGGTGTCAAATGGTACCTCACTGTGGTTTTGATTTGCATTTCTCTGATAATGAGTGATGTTGAGCATCTTTTCATGTGTTTGTTAGCCATCCTAGAATATTGGAAATAAAAGCAAAAATAAACAAATGGGACCTAATTAAACTTAAAAGCTCCTGCACAACAAAGGAAACTATAAGCAAGGTGAAAAGACAGCCTTCAGAATGGGAGAAAATAATAGCAAATGAAGCAACTGACAAACAACTTAATTTCAAAAATATACAAGCAACTCATGCAGCTCAATTCCAGAAAAATAAACAACCCAATCAAAAAATGGGCCGAGAACTAAATAGACATTTCTCCAAAGAAGACATACAGATGTCCTTAAACATTTTAAATGAAAATGTTTATAATATATATTTGGAGTTTTAAAAACTTGGATTCAGTTAATTTGACAGGGGGGCAGAATAGATGTTGGGTGAAGAACTAGGAAATCTGTTCTTAATAGTAGTGTTTTCTTTTGGTAAATATTGAGCTTCTCAGCTTCAGTAGCTAGCAGCAAGAAGCCCTGGATCAGGAAGCATAAACTACATACACAGCATTCCTATCATGTTCTCCTAAAAACAAATGGCCAAATTCTAGCACAACTGTCTTTGATGCTTGCTCTTTAGAATGACAGGCATGGGATCTGGGTCTTAATTGCCTTTAGATTTTATGACTGATTTTTACTGCATCAAATGTTTGACCAGGCAAAGTGCATTTCAGTGGACAGTTTTACTCCCTTTTAAAAGAAACTAAAAAGTCTAGCTGAAACCCCTATCAACTGAGTTGGGATCATGGCGTTCATTTTGGATAAGACAGTGTGCTCCTTCATTTGGTCAGCTCCATTTGACATTTCTGGGTTAGGTACCACCCTTAAAAGTTACACAATGAGTTTTAATTGAACAGTCCTGCTTGCCTTTGATAAAAGTGATTAAAGTAGTGATAAAAATGATCACTAGTTAGAATCCTATTTAACAAATACTTCCCATTTATCTAATCTCTAAGGAGAATTTAGGTTATTTGTCTAGTGAAATCCATTTGATAGCAGGATTTTTTCTGTAATCAATCAGGTACTCCTAATACAATGAATGAGTTGAAAACTAATAATGCTACAACAATGCTAATACCTGAATGGTGCCCATTGCTTCCAGCAATGGTGACAGTGTTTTATTTACTCACTCAGTCTTCTTTGCCACTTTAAGAGGTAGATACCACTGTTATCACCATTTTTTTTTTCAGATGAGAGAATTGAGGCACTAGAGATTAAATAATTTGTCCAAGATGATACAGCTGGCAAATAGTAGAGCTGGAGTTATTAACATCACAGTTTCATAAGTTACATGTAATGATATGCAGAGCTAGAAAAAGTCTCAAAATAGTTTCATTTAAAAATGACTGCCATCTTATTAAGAAATTATATAAATAAACTTCACTGATAAGTTCTCTATCAAACTTGCTAAATATCATTCACCATGGGTAAGGAAACATGTGAAGAGGCTTTGAAAGTGAAAGTGAAAGTCGCTTAGCAGGGTCTGACTCTTTGCTACCCCATGGACTATAGAGTCCATGGAATTCTCCAGGCCAGAATACTGGCATGGGTAGCCTTTCCCTTCTCCAGGGGATCTTCCCAATCCAGGGATTGAACCCAGGTCTCCTGCATAGCAGGCAGATTCTTTACCAGCTGAGCCCCAGGGGAAGCCCAAGAATACTGGAGTGGGTAGGTTATCCTTTCTCCAGTGGATCTTCCTGACCCAGGATTTGAAGCGGGGTCTCCTGCATTGCCGGTGGATTCTTTACTTCCTGGTGGCTCAGACGGTAAAAGCGTCTGCCTACAATGCGGTAGATCCGGGTTCGATCCCTGGATCGGGAGGATCCTCTGGAGAAGGAAATGGCAACCCACTCCTGTACTTACCTTGGACGGAGGAGCCTACAGTCCTTGGGATCGCAAATAGTCGGGCACGACTGAGTGACTTCACTTTCACTTCACTTTCTTTACCAACTGAGCTATAAGGGAAGTGACATGTTGTGAAAGTCGCTCAGTCATGTCCTACTCTTAGACTATACAGTCCATGGAATTCTCCAGGCCGGAATACTGGAGTGGGTAGCCTTTTCCTTCTCCAGGAGATCTTCCCAACCCAGGGATTAAACCCAGGTCTCCTGCATTGCAGGCAGATTCTTTACCAGCTGAGCCACAAGGGAAGCCCTTAGTTTTTAGAATATGCTTTAGTTTTTATTAAATATTTCAGTGATGATCAATTGATGGGTAGAGTTGGTATCAAATGGTCTGGAGGTCTTTTCAGCTAAAAGTCTTTTTGCTGTTTCCTCATGTCCTTTCATATGCTTTTCCCCTCACATGTCGACCTTATTACAGTAGTGAATCAAATGCTGTTGGTGGTGTCTTGTATCCTTCAGGTGTATTTTAGCAGAGAAAGTTTGAAAGCGACTGAGATGTATTGTTCTGTTATTTTCCTAAATAATCTTTTGATGACTATTCATTTATATATTACTTAATGGCATTATATTTAGAGCATTGCTTAGGAAGTTGTTATTTTAAATCTTTTAAATTGTATTTATATCATGGAGCCATGTAGATGCTGGCAATGAAGAAGACTTTGTATTGGCTTGGCAAAGAGTTAGTTTGGCTTTTTCCATAATATGCTAAGGAAAAACCTAATGAATTTTTGGGCCAACCCGATAAAACCTTAAATTCATGAATACCACAGTTCTGGTTGTCTATGTAACAATCACTTCCCCTCCCCTCTCCCCTCCCCCTATCAACTCACCCAAATAGTGACTTAATTTTTTTTTTTTTTTTACTATTTCCCATGATTCTGTGGTTGACTGGGATTGCATTCAGCTAGCAACTAGGAGAAATAAGAATAACCTCAGATATGCAGATGACACTACCCTTATGGCAGAAAGTGAAGAGGAACTAAAAAGCCTCTTGATGAAAGTGAAAGAGGAGAGTGAAAAAGTTGGCCTAAAGCTCAACATTCAGAAAACGAAGATCATGGCATCTGGTCCCATCACTTCATGGGAAATAGATGGGGAAACAGTGGAAACAGTGTCAGACTTTATTTTTTGGGGCTCCAAAATCACTGCAGATGGTGACTGCAGCCATGAAATTAAAAGACTGCTTACTCCTTGGAAGAAAAGTTATGAGCAACCTAGATAGCGTATTCAAAAGCAGAGACATTACTTTGCCGACTAAGGTCCGTCTAGTCAAGGCTATGGTTTTTCCTGTGGTCATGTATGGATGTGACAGTTGGACTGTGAAGAAGGCTGAGCACCAAAGAATTGATGCTTTTGAACTGTGGTGTTGGAGAAGACTCTTGAGAGTCCCTTACTGCAAGAAGATCCAACCAGTCCATTCTGAAGGAGATCAACCCTGGGATTTCTTCGAAAGGAATGATGCTAAAGCTGAAACTCCAGTCCTTTGGCCACCTCATGCAAAGAGTTGACTCATTGGAAAAGACTCTGATGCTTGGAGGGATTGGGGGCAGGAGGAGAAGGGGATGACCCTGGATGAGATTGCTGGATGGCATCACTGACTCGATGGGCATGAGTCTGAGTGAATTCCGGGTGTTGATGATGGACAGGGAGGCCTGGTGTGCTGCGATTCATGGGGTCACAAAGAGTTGGACATGACTGAGCGACTGAACTGAACTGAACTGAAGCAGCTGGGATCCGAGTAATCTGAAAGTTCCACTGGATTGATGGCTTTGGTCTTGCATGTATCTAGTGCATTTGAGCTCCCTACTACTCTCTTTCCACCCTGTGTCTCATCTTCCAGCCTCTCCATATGGCTTGGGCTTCTTGTTGCTTAATGGTGCAAGATGATCAAATTTCTAATGTGGGGCACAAATTTCTTTCAAGGTGCACAAAGTGGTTTCTTCTAGGCCAATTAAAGGCTATGCTAACACTAACATCTTATCACTTCCACTGTATTCTAGTGGTTAAAATAGTTTAGGGCCTGATCAGATTCAGGGAGGTGGAGAAATAGATTCCACATCATAATGGGTGTGTACTAAAGTCATATTTCACAAGTGCAAGTAAAATGAGAGCTATTGTTGTAACCATCATAAGAAATATGATCTGCCACAAGAATTATGGCACCTAATCAGACATGCTTTGCATGTGATGACAGGGAGAGAATAATACAAATATGTTGAAATGTGCTTGAACTTCACTTACCAGCCACGTGACTTGCTTACATTCAAGATCATAAATTTTGGGACGCTTAAAAAGAATGGTCAGAAATTCCTGATTAGTTATCTTCGATTATCCAATCCTTCTCACTCAAAGAAGACTGGAATGGATATCTTTGGGAGTCAGCCAAGAATGAACCAAAATCTGTAATTGGTCTGTTTCACTTACTGTCTAATCTTTCCATCTTTGGGGAAGCTGGGTACAGGAGCCTAGACTGGATGTATGGTGGAGAATCAGTATCTCTGTCTGGAATCCAAAGCAAACCTATAGGATCCTAGTAAAAATAAAGGAATAAATGGATAGAAACACAGGAAACTTTGTAGGACAATAAGGTCTAAAATACAAGAATATGAAGGAAAGCCTAAAAAATTCTGAATCGAGAGACTAATAATCCAAATACTCTTTTACTAAATTTTAGAATATTAGGGCAGAACTTATTCTACTTACAAACATAATTGGTTCAAGATATTGGGTTGGGGTCAAGACAGAAGGTGGGGCTTGCCACAGCTAGGAGGAGAGGCTAGAGAGAATACCAGGGAGGAATTGACATTTGAAATATTGAGTTTTCTCCCTTGAAACTTTTATAGCAATTGATGACTGATTTGTTAAAGGTCAGTGCTTATGTGTGTTGTGTGCTAAGTTACTTCAGTCATGTCCTGCTCTTTGCGACCCTATGGACTATAGCCTGCCAGGCTTGCAGTCCATGGGATTCTCCAAGAAAGAACAATGAAGTGGGTTGCCATTTCTTTCTTCAAAGGATCTTCCTGACCTAGGGATTGAACCTGTTTCTCCTGCATTGCAGGAGGATTCTTTATGATTGAGCCACCAGGGAAGCCCATTAAAGGTCAGAGAAAGATTCAAAAACATTATCAATCATTTTGTTAAGTAAGATATAGTTATTTATAGGATGTTTTTCTAGATGGTGTATATAATATTGATAGGTTAAACAGTAGGATGTGAAAGTATACTTTGTTTATTTATACATTCTTTTCTGAATTTTCTAAGAACTAAGTTTTACATTTGAATATAAGGTGAATAAAGTACATTTGTGAATGTCCTTGATTACATTATTCTCTACAACTATTGCTTAGAACAGTACCAATCTGCATTATCGGAAAATGTTGATTTAGTTCTGATGATTTTATTATTTTGATAAGTGATGAAATCATATTATTGCATGGCCTGGTTGATTTTTATACAACTTTTGTGAGACTAATCAGAGGAAATATAGGGCAATTTAGTTTTTGAGTTTAAACCCAAGTCAAAGTTTTGAATTCCTACAGAGGAAGTGCTTTCCGAGTTTGCTAGAATTGTTCTAGTGAAAAAGAAGTATTGAATAATGATGCATTTTTCTTAAGCTCAGCTAATCTATTTTTAGGCATAACATAGTGCTGCTGCTGCTGCTACTAAGTTGCTTCAGTCATGAATGAGAATCAAATCATGTCTTCTGAGAAAAATGGCAATAGTAATATATACATTTATAGAGTAGCAGTTGCATTTGGATGGAAATTTTTCTCCCAATTATGTGGATCATTAGCTAATATTTCAGTTAATTAATTAGAAAATTGTGAGTTAAAAGCTCTCAAAACCTAAAGACAGAAACCAAAATCCAGCCTTCTCCTTGCTCTGATTTTTATATATGAAACAGCACAAAGTAATTAAAGACAAAATGATTCACAGAATAATTACAGCATATTTCTGATCTTAAGGAAAAATAATAAAATAACTTAGGTTTTGAGGCTATTAAAGGTGCGTATGCCAAAGAAATAAACCCAAAGTTTATTTAACTCGATTATAAAAATATTGTCCTTGAAAATGAGGATACCCATATACATATGTTTTATATATATATATAATGTATATTATATATAATAGTAGGATGAATAAATCTTAACATACTTTATATTTTAAGAGTCTATATGTAGACTTGTATGACACTGAAAAAGTATTTCAAAGCATTATATTGCTTTTTATTTAGTTATAATCTTCAACTAATGAGTTTATGATTATATGTGAGCTCTATTAACATTCTTCATTTTGTGAGTTCTTTTAATAGGCTTTATTTTTTTAGAACAGTTTTACATTTTTCATTTTTTATATAAAATCTCTTTATTTTACAAAAATTTAACTAGAAAAGCTACGTTTAGGTCACCAGAGGAGTTCTTAAAAGTTTCTCAACTTTTATAACTTTTTGTTTTATCTTTGCTTAGAATTTATATCCTGCCTATTTCTGAATAGATTTGAAGTGGCTTATGAGATTAGGCATAATGCAAAAAAAAGCAATTAGGGACAGAATGAAAAGATATCATCCAACTATAGCAGAGGGAATGAAGTGAACAGACACCCAAGAGGAGATGATTGTTAAAATTGGGGCACTGATCTTGGCTCTATATTTCCAAGTAACCAAGGCAAAGAGGAAAAACTCATGGGTGTACAGAATTTTAATTTCTGAATAGAGAAAGCATTTAGATATTAGACTTCTTTTTAATTGGGCCTAAACTCAAGTTGCAGTTTGATAACATATATGATACACTGCATAAAGTTCAGAACAATATTATTGATTCATTTAAAACAAACACACTCATTCTGTTTAAATATAATCATAAAATCCTATGCCTCCAATTAAGGTTTTCTTCAGCTGGTTAATTTGAAAAGTCATTAATGAGTATGGAAGTAAAATTCTAAACTTTCCAAAATGGCATAACCTTATAAGTTAAGTATCTTTAGTATCTTTACTTTCTCACTTCCTTTTCCTACCTCAGAAGTACCAGTTTTTGACATTATCTGTCAAGTTCTCTCTCTGGTAGTCTAACTGTAAATGCTATCAGTTCAGTTCAGTTCAGTTGGTCAGTCATGTCCGACTCTTTGCAACTCCATGGAATGCAGATGCCAGGCCTCCCTGTCCATCGCCAACTCCCAGGGTTTACTCAAACTCATGTCCATTCAGTCGGTGATGCCATCCAACCATCTCATCCTCTGTCGTCCCCTTCTCCTCCCGCCTTCAATCTTTCCCAGCATCAGGGTCTTTTCAAATGTCAGTTCTTCACATCAGGTGGCCAAAGTATTGGAGTTTCAGCTTCAGCATCAGTCCTTCCAGTGAGTATTCAGGACTGATTTCCTTTAGGATGACTGGTTAGATATTCTTGCAATCCAAGGTACTCTCAAGAGTCTTCTCCAACACCACAGTTCAAAAGCATCAATTCTTCAGCACTCAGCTTTCTTTATAGTCCAACTCTCATGTCCATACATGACTACTGGAAAAACCATAGCTTTGACTAGATGGACCTTTGTTGGCAAAGTAATGTCTCTGCTTTGTAATCTGCTGTCTACATTGGTCCAGGTTTCTTCCAAGGAGCAAGTGTCTTAATTTCATGGCTGAAGTCACCATCTGCAGTGATTTTGGAGCCTCCCCCCACCCCCCCGCACCAAACTAAGTCTGTCACTGTTTCCATTGTTTCCCCATCTATTTGCCATAAAGTGATGGGACCAGATGCCATGATCTTAGTTTTCTGAATGTTGAGTTTTAAGCCAACTTTTTCGCTCTCCTGTTTCACTTTCATCAATAGACTCTTTAGTTCTTCTTCGCTTTCTGCCATAAGGGTGGTGTCATCTGCATGTCTGAGGTTATTGATATTTCTCCCAGCAATCTTGATTCCAGCTTGTGCGTCATCCAGCCCAGTGTTTCTCATGATGTACTCTGCATATAAGTTAAATAAGCAGGGTGACAATATACAGCCTTGAAGTACTCCTTTCCTGATTTGGAACCAGTCTGTTGTTCCATGTCCAGTTCTAACTGTTGCTTCCTGACCTGCATACGGATTTCTCAAGAGGCAGGTCAGGTGGTCTGGTAAATGATATAGTTACACTTTATTTCTTGATTATCAAATTAAGCACTATTGATACTTTCTACTATTGACAAAGAATGGAACTCAGTTACTCTGCTGACATTTTCTCCTCACTCTTTCTCCCATTTTGATTAGTCATGTTGAGAAGGTAACAGGCAGGAAGGCTAGAGGTCCAAGCAGCAAGAAGAAATAAACTGCAAGTGGCAAATTTTTTTTTTCTTTCTCTACACAAAGCCTCTTTTCATTCTGTGTTGACACCAGATTCTGCCTTGAGCTAACCAATGAGGTTTTCTTATGTGAATGAAACTATGTATTTGCTTTGGAATTTGCCTTTCTTCAAAATGGTTCTGCTTAAGACTAACTTTTCTTCTCTCAAACCTTGGGCTGATAATAGCTCAACAAACCAGTATTCCTATCAGTTGCTTTATGGCTGGGGGATGACACACCTTGTGCCATCCTATCTCAAAAGTGCATATTGTGGGAAAGGGGTCTTGGTGAAACTCCTTCAACCTTGAGTTGTCTCTCGTATCTGATTAATAGCTTTCTAACAGACATAAAACACCTTGCTATAAATTAGCAAAGGAGCACTCTTTCTGTCCCCTTCTGATGTCCATGTCAGAAGCTTTCCCTGTATCTATTATACTTTAATATAAACTTTGCCACAGAAAAAGCTCCAAGTAGTCAAGCCTCATCTCTGATCCTGGATCAAAATCCTCTCCTGTGGAGGTCACGGTTCCCGGCATAAATCCTGGCATAACACATAGCTCACAGCGGCAACCTTCCAATATTGTTATATTTTAGTTCTTTATTCAGGAAATTAAAATTTGTGTTTTTCTGATTTATCCACTTGAAACAGTATCTCCTGACTCCTCCAGAACAAAAAGTGTTCAGTGTTCTTACAGTTCCTTCCTTCTCTTTTCCCAGTTTTGCCAGCTCTATAGTAACCTCAGCTATGCAGATGACACCACCCTTGTGGCAGAAAGTGAAGAGGAACTAAAAAGCCTCTTGATGAAAGTGAAAGAGGAGAGTGAAAAAGTTGGCTTAAAGCTCAACATTCAGAAAATGAAGATCATGGCAGCTGGTCCCATCACTTCATGGGAAATAGATGGGGAAACAGTGGAAACAGTGTCAGACTTTACTTTTTTGAGCTCCAAAATCACCTCAGATGGTGACTGCAGCCATGAAATTAAAAGACTGCTTGCTACTTGGAAGAAAAGTTATGAGCAACCTAGATAGCATATTCAAAAGCAGAGACATTACTTTGCCGACTAAGGTCTGTCTAGTCAAGGCTATGGTTTTTCCAGTGGTCATGTATGGATGTGAGAGCTGGACTGTGAAGAAGGCTGAGCGCCAAAGAATTGATGCTTTTGAACTGTGGTGTTGGAGAAGACTCCTGAGAGTCCCTTGGACTGCAAGGAGATCAACAGCCTCTGGGGATTTTCTTTGGAAGGAATGATGCTAAAGCTGAAACTCCAGTACTTTAGCCACCTCAGGCGAAGAGTTGACTCATTGGAGAAGACTCTGATGCTGGGAGGGATTGGGGGCAGGAGGAGAAGGGGACGACAGAGGATGAGATGGGTAGATGGCATCACTGACTCGATGGACGTGACTCTGAGTGAACTCCGGGAATTGGTGATGGACAGGGAGGCCTGGCGTGCTGCGATTCATGGGGTCGCAAAGAGTTGGACACGACTGAGCGACTGAACTGAACTGATGCTGCTTATCCATGTATTTAGTTGCTCAGTTGTATTCAACTCTTTGTGACCCTTTTGACTGTAGCCCACCGGACTCCTCTGTCCATGGGATTTTTCAGGCAAGAATACTGAAGTGAATTGCCGTTTTATCCTCCAGGGGATCTTCCTGACCCAGGGATTGAACCTGTATCTTTAGATGGATTCTTTACCCACTGAGCCATCAAGGAAGCCCCTACTTACCTGTAATCAATGTTTAAACTATAGAAGTTAAAAACTGATGGTGGGAGGGCCAGATACAGGTGTTCAGAAGTAGTATGTTTGACTCACAAGATGACTATTTTTAAAGGAAATTTATTTAATAGTTAATAAGTGAAACTACAGAGATTTCATATGAATATGCTTTGTTTTTCTTCTCTAGAAAAATAGAAGAAGAGCTGGTACTATTGAGTCCATATTTCTACATGGCAGTAACTGTCTCCTTTTGATGAAGCTTATGTTCATTTCTTCCCAGGTGCTTTGATGCATTTACTTCACCCTTCCGTCCCTGTAAGCATCTGAGTTTGTGTGTGGTCCTTAGTTTGCAGTATTTTGTTTTATTCTGTAGTGAGTGAAAAAGTGAAGTCACTCAGTCGTGTCTGTCTCTTTGCGACCCCATGGACTATAGCCTACCAGGCTCCTCCCTCCATGGGATTCTCCAGGCAAGAGTACTGGAGTGGCATGCCATTGCCTTCTCCAAGGGATCTTCCCGACCCAGGGATTGAACCCGGGTCTCCCTCATTCCAGGCAGATGCTTTAACCTCTGAGCCACCAGGGAAGCCTGATCCATGTTTTGTTTATAAAGTGAATCTGCTCCATGTTCTGCGACACTTCCTTGTATATTTTAGATTTTTATTAGCTTTTTGAAAGGAAAACATTATTTCACTAGTCATTTTATTTAACTATGAATACTTTGTTATTTTCTGACTACAGTTTATCATTGTAGATAATTTTTGTTCCCTGGCAATAATGGATATAATCAAAATTCCACTGATTAGAGGTCTCTTCTATCTGTTTTTCAGGTTTCCTCCAGTTCCCTGAAGTACCTGTTTCCTGTAAAGTCAGTTGTTTTCATCGTTCATTTCCATCCACGTATATTAATTTGTTATTTTTGATCGTTCTTTCATATTTGCGAATGTAAGACTGTGACCAGATTAATGTCACTAGTTCATTGTCTCTTATCACCAGCTCCTTTTCAGCCTCTTTCTTGGCTCTTTTCTTCTCTGTTGCTTCATGATTAACTATTGATACTTGGGGTGCTGCAGGGCTCAATTCTCCCTTGTCATCTACACGCCTGTCTCCCAGGTGCTCTCATGTATTTCCATGGCAATAGCAAGTAAACCAAGGTCACTCACAGCTTAAAACCTTCCAGCAGTTTCTTATTATGTTCTGATAAACTTAACTCTACTCTATCCTAAATAGCCCCACAATATCTGGCTCTTACTTCCCCTTTAATCTAACTCCTACCTCTTTCTCCTCATCCAATATATTATAGACACAGTAGCTTCTTCCTGTTACTCAAGCATACTCATCTATCAATAATTCCTACTCTAGGACTTTATAATTACCTGTTGCCTCATTCTAGAATGTACTCCTTTTGTTTACCTCTGGTTGTATAGGTCTCAGCTTTGGTGCCAGACCTTTTCTTGCCTCTTTTTTTAGACAGGTCATTGTCAAATACCTCATCTAAGGTGGCTTCCAAGTCCCATGGTAATTCACTTTATGGCACCTATTGTGATTTTAGTATTTTTCCTGCTCACTTGAAAATGTACATTCATCCCTCGGTATTGGTTCCAGGATCTTCATAGATACCCAGATTCTTTCCTCCTTTGTTGAAGCTATGTGGGTTTATTTCTTGGCTCTCTATTCTGTTGCATTGAGTCATATATATATCTTTATGTGCCAGTGCCATGCTATTTTCATTACTATAGCTTTGTAGTATTATTGGAATTCTGGGAGAGTTATGCTTCCAGCTTTTTTCCCCTTCAGGATTGCTTTTGCAATTCTGGGTCTTCGATGGTTTCGTATAAATTTTAAGATTATATGTTCTAGTTCTGTGAAAAATGTCATGAGTAATTTGATAAGGATCACATAAATTTGTAGATTGCTTTTGGAAGTATGGCCATTTTAGCAATATCAATTATTTCAACCCAAGAGCATGAGATGTCTTTCCATTTCTTTATATCATCTTTGGTTTCTTTTATCAATGTTTTCTAGTCCCTTTATCAATATTTTCTAGCACATGAGTCTCTCACTTCCTCAGCCTGGTTTATTCCTAAGTATTTTATGTGATTTAAAAATATATATATTTTTAACTTTCCTTTTCTGGTATTTCATTGTTAGTGTAAAGAAATGCAACAGATTTCTGTATGTTAATCCTGTATCCTGCTACCTTGCTGATAGGTCTAGTAGCTTTTGTGTGGAGTCTTCAAGGTTTTTTATATAGAGTATCATGCCATATGCATATAACGACAGTTACCTTTTCCCTTCCAATTTAGATGCCTTTTATTTATTTTTCTTGTCTGATTACTGTGGCTAGAACTTTAAGTACTATGTTAAATAGAAGTGTGAGACCAGGCATCCTTGTCTTGTTCCAGATTTTAGAGGGACGACTTTCAGCTTTTCACTATTGAGTGTTATATTGGCTGCGAGTCTGTTATAAATAGCTTTTATTATGTTGAGATGTTTCTCCTACACCCACTTTGGTAAGAGTTTTTATTATGAATGGGTGTTGAATTTTATCAAATGCTTTTTCTACACCTATTGAGATAATCATGGGTTTTTTTTTGTCTTTCTTTTGTTGATGTGGTGTATCACATTGATTGACTTGCATATGATAAATTATCCTTGGAACCCTGGGGTGAATCCAATTTTTTTGTAATGTATTATTTTTTTAATCAATATATGTTGTTGGATTCAGTTTGCTTATATTTTGTTTAGAGTTTTTGCATTTATATTCATCAAATATATTGGTCTATAATTTTCGTTTTTGGTAGTGTCTTTGCTTTGGTAGCAGGGTGATGGTAGCATCAAAGGATGATGTTGGGAGTGTTCCATACTTTTCAGTCTTTTGGAAGAGTTTGAGATGGAATAATACAAGTTCTTTTTTGTACGTTTTGTAGAATTCCCTAGTGAAACCATCTGGTCCTGGACTTTGGTTTTCAGGACATTTTTTGCCAGGGTCCAGCCCCGGTGGATCCAGGGTGATTTGAAGGTGGGGATGGCATCGGCGTCCTTGGAAAAATACATATTTAATTACAGCTATATAGAGAGATTAGAAACGGATAGTGTAGTAGGAAAATTAGTGGAGAAAAAGAGGCTGAATAACTTGGTTTGTGTGGAATAGCATCCATGCTCCAGATGGGAATTCAGCCAGAGAAACGGGGAGAAAGAAAGAAACGACATGGCAGAATCAGTCTTTCCAGAAAATGATCCGATTTCTTTATTTTTGGGTTTGCTTATATACCTTTTGTTACATATAGGGATGAATACAGAGTCACGCGGGGGTCAGTAGTCCTGACCTTTATCAAAATCAGGTGCTTCACATAAATGTATAAAAAAAAGGTCTTAGGGATATTACATCATCTTCTGGCCATGAGATCTGCTGACATTTTATGATCCTTTCTTTCTGATAACCAAAAAACTTATTTCTTCCAAGCGTGTTTTTTCTTAAACCAGGCACCACCCTACAAATAAAGTTACATTCCTATAGGGTGAGGGTGTAGTGAGTTACAATCAAGAAAGGAATTTATTTAACCCAAGGTTAACATGATTAATCTTAAAGGTTAATGCTTATTTCTCCTATATGCTTAAAGGTTAATACTTATTTCTCCAATATGTTAGTTATACTCATTATAAGGGCAGGGAACATGGAGATTTAGCAGCAAACATCAGCCCAACAAATGAAAATCCTTTCACCGATGTTCCCCTTAAGATCTATTTAGTCTTAAAATAGTGATAGAGTTACATTTTTACATAGCAAAGACATAGTGATTTATAACTAAGTGCAGTGATCTATTACAAAAGAGAAAATTTATTAACTCAAAAAGTCTAGTATTGCTAACCTTAAAACTACTATATTTCCTTTTCTATATTCCAAATACATTGATTAATATATTCCCGGGTGCCTAAGGATATGGAGGCCTGGCGGCAATCATTGACTCAACAAGAAGAAAAAGCCCTATGCTAATTAAGACTCTCAAAATACTCCAAAACTCTCTGTGCTGTTTATGGTTGAGAGGTAGTAAACAATCATGTTCGTAGTGGCAGGAGTATGGATAATCCTGTCACACAAGCTAGTCTGTCAGCAGAGAGGTTTGACCTAAGACACCCCTGTCACACCCAGGGCAGGGAATTAGCAGCAATTATTGACACAACAAATGAAAAACCCTTCACCAATATAATTCCTAACCAACCCACTATACTAATAATTTCCAACTCCCCAAAAGAATTTGCCTTTAGTAAGTCTAAAACATCTCGTGCCTCTCAGATTGGGAGGCTGTAAACAATCACATGTGGCCGGAGGAACCCATACAGGTGGGCTAGATAACCTTCAGAGGAGTCCATAAGCTGAAACACTCTTGTCACACCCAGGAATTTTTATTGCCAGTAAAGCTGCACGTTTACTCCTTCTCTGAGAGAAACAGTTATGGGGGAGAGCATAAAACAGACTCTGGTTTTGGGGTAGATGCTAGGGAACAGGGGGTTTCCTGAGGCTTGATCACGCCTTTGTGTATGCCAAGCCTCCTTCCTCATGACCTTTGCCATGGGTAGAGTTCCTCACACTGGCCCCCGACAATTTTTTTCTTTTTTCTTTGTTAAAGATTCTATTTCACTTCTTGTGATCTGTCTGTTCACATTGACCGTTTCTTTTTTTGTTGTTGTTATAGATTCTGTTTCACTTCTTGTGATTTGTCTGTTCACATTGACTGTTATTTCTTCTTGATTCAGTTTACTCTTTAAAAGAACTGTTTGTCCTACTTCAAAATATAACATGGGCATTTTTTCCTCCTCCTCCTCCTTTTTCTTTCTTTTCTAATAGTCATAATGATAATAATAATTATCATTATAATTGAAAATATAAATAGTTATCAACTTCTCACTGTCAGATAATGTGCTATATTATTAAAAACAGTTTTGTTGTGTTATATGAGATAAACATTCATTAAACATGATTTTGTAAATGAGAAATCTGAAACAAGAACAAGTTGTTATTTGTCTGAAATCATAGAGCTGCCATGTAATGAAATTGGACCCTGAATCTCGCTTTTTTTTTTTTTTTACCTGTTATCACCTGTGATATACTCCTTTGGACATTACAGACTCATGTACATTGGAATATAAAACATAATAAGTTGTGCTATTAAGTTGTGTGTTTAAGTTACTATGATCGGTATCAGGAGTCTTCCATAGGACATTCTGCAGAGTGTTCTTGTCTTTAAGAGTACCAGAATCTTAACTCAGTTGACAGTCGCAGTCAATATGGTCTAAGCATGTAGTTATAATGGTATCAGAAACAGCTTTTTAATTCAAAGACATAGGAAATAGATTACCTACGAGTGAGTGCACTGTACAGCATATGGAATATATGTGATTAGTGTCATGTCAGGCAAAGCTGAATTACGAATCTTTGCCCAATGAGCTTATAATATAATGAATGTTACTAAGTTGTGTACAGAGAATTTATAAATAGTTAAGTGCCACTCCAGTACTCTTGCCTGGAAAATCCCATGGATGGAGGAGTGTAGTAGGCTACAGTCCATGGGGTCATGAAGAGTCAGATGTGACTGAGTGACTTCACTTTCACTTTTCACTTTCATGCACTGGAGAAGGAAATGGCAACCCACTCCAGTGTTCTTGCCTGGAGAATCCCAGGGATGGCAGAGCCTGGTGGGCTGCCGTCTATGGGGTTGCACAGAGTCGGACACGACTGAAGTGACTTAGCAGCTAGTGCTATGATATTGACATGCAATAGACTACACATCCTACACCCTTGGTATTTTAGAAAATATCTTTTAATCCCTACTTGCTAAGACATGGGTGAAATTTGTGGTTAGGATTTCCTGAGGGAAAACTTGACGGACTTTGATTTTGCATTTTATGATCTTCATGCCTAACCTTATTTGGCACTGAAGTGCAGCTAATACTAATATCAGAGATTTCTCTTTTCTTACTACTATGCAAAATTCAGAATTTTTAAAATACTGTGTTTTAAATATTAAATCTGTCTTTTAAGAGGGGGAAAAAAAACAAAACCAAAATCCTGATTGTCTTTCTCCATAGCCTTTCAAACCCTATCCTTACTGAGGGTTGGTGGTTCTGTTTGCTCTAAACTAGTGAGAAATTTGTATCTTTACTTGAGCAGAGACTAATGCAGAGAATGATCCTGGCGAGTAAGTGGGCAAAGAGGATATGAAATATTTAGATTTGTTATTGAATTGCATTAGAATAAGGGGTACGGAAACATCCCTTTATATCTGAAAATGAGAAGCTAACAATTTTTGTGTTGCCTATGGTTTATTTTTGGTGCTTGGGAATTTGCTATCATAAAGTAGTTTAAAGGGATGGAAAATGCAATAGTGGTGAAGTTGAATGGTCATTTTTGGAGCATTGGATAACTTATAGCATAAAGAGGAAAAGCCCAGTTTCCAAAATATCTGGCTCAGGAAACGAAAGAAAGACATTATGTAATCATGGAATTTATTTCTGTCTGCAGTTTGTACACTGGGACTGCTGAAAAGAAATTGCAGAAATTGATGTTTAAGAAGTATACTTTACAACATACTTTGGTGCATACACATGTGTGTGGGGCATATATAAATAGAAACAATACCAACCCTTACAATGTTCCAGTCGCTGATACTTTTCATTCTATTCTATTCTATTGAAAGAAGAATGTCATTACAGATGACTTTATGAATGTAGTCATTAGACCCTTTAGGGGAGGGAATAATGGAAAATTTGGAAGAGACTATGTTTGAAAGTCAGTCATGGGGGTTTAAGCAGATCATATTTTTCTTTCATTTCCTTTCTAATTAATTCACTACTCACTTCCAACTCATTTTATTCCTGTCTTTATACTCCTATTGATACCTCGTAACCCTCCCTGTCAGGGACTGCTGCTGATTGGACTATGGGTGGATACCTAAAGAAATCAATCCATAGGATAAGTTGTGCCAATCAGATGCCTAGATTGTTCAGATTTTTCTAGGATGCTGATAGGTTTGTATCACTTTACAAATTCATTTTTGGAGTCAGTTTGAGATTTCTTTTCCTTGTATCCGAACATGGATTTCCCTAGTGGCTCAGACAGTAAAACGGCTGCCTACAATGCCAGAGACCCTGGTTCAATCCCTGGGTTGGGAAGATCTCCTGGAGAAGGAAATGGCAACCCACTGCAGTATTCTTGCCTGGAAAATCCCATAGACAGAGAAGCCTGGTGGGCTACAGTCCATGGGGTTGCAAAGAGTCGGACACGATTGAGTGACTTCACTTTCACTTTCAAACATGACTTGAAAACTGTACAGATATTTCCATTGCTGTCATTTAGAACTCATTTCATCCACAGATGAAACATGCTGTCTTCTATTTTATAGTATAATTGTCAACTAATCAATGAACTATGACTATGGCAATACTCTGTAGAACACTGGCCAACAAGTTTTAATCCCAATTAAATTCAGTAAATTTTTATTCTTCTATGTGCTTCATCACCTCTTCACACAGTCAAGCTAATACGATCATGTTTTCTGAGTCTGATTCTGTTTTTGCTGGCTAAGTAGTCAATAGTTTCTGTTGAGTGACTGGCAGTTCATAGCCTCTCTTTCTTCAGGTTGTCTTGTCTTGTCTTCTTAAGCACTTTCTCCTTAAGGTTTTAAGTGGGATCTTTGATGTCCTGACATGTCGGGAGGTTTAACCATGGAAACCATAGCTTGCTCTTTTTCTCTTCTTGAGGCATGAATTTAGGGCTATTCTATAATACTAAAGTTTCTTTAATATTTGGAAAAGTGACTTATTTTGAGAATAGAATAATGCTAAGCATCTCAAGTAACTTTGAAAAAGGTTACTTGAGGTGTTTAATATTTCAAAAGTCATCTACTTTCAACTTGTTTAATTTTTCAGTTTCTAAGGCCCTAAAACTGCTCCATTTTGGTCTGTTGCCAAATATGTAGACACTCTGCAAAGGAATCCCATTATAAATCTCTCGTTCAATTACCTATTTTCAAAGGGCAGAGGAGAGAAGAAATGTAGTCTCCTCTTTGAGAGAGAAGATAAGAATTTTATTTGCTAAATGGTTTTTGAAAGAAAATTTTGAGTAATTTTTGTCAATGGTTAGTTTTATAGTGAATATATTTTTGTATTAAAATTCCTGAGATTTGGATTCATTTCCCTTCTTATTTAAAAATAAGCAAGAGTTGAGTAAGTATACTGATTAGAAGACATTTTTGTGTTTATGTTTCCATAGAAGTGTTAGAGCTAGTGGTTTTCTTCCAGGGAGAGTTATAATTTTGTTGAACATTTTATTTGAGGAATTACATTAATGTGTAGTTTTTGATATATTTTATATTCAAATATTTTTCTCTTCTCCTTACCTTCCCCATTTCATCAGACTAAAAATGAAATAAATTTCCAAATGAATCTCAGTTATATTTTCGTTCTCCTGGTGACAGAGAATTATATATGCATTCATGCTTCAAGATATTTTAAAGTCAAGAGGAGAATTTTGTTTCCAGGTGATCTAGAACTAATATTTCAAATTTTCTGATAAAATTTTTTCTAACTCATAAGACAGTGAATTGTAGCTGGGAGAATTTGGGCTATGCATTCTGTGTAATGAGATTTTAGATACTTTTCATTTTTGCCTTTTTAAACTTTCTGAATCATCTTATTTTTAATAATAAATATATATTAGTTTTTAAGATAAAATATCAAAACCATTTTCAGCCTATCTTTTTTCCTTAGAAGATTATTAATAGCTGTTAGAGGCAGTGATAGGAACATCATTTGTTCAATTTCACTCTGTTCACTTTGACTTTTAATGTATATTTTCTTTTCCCCACTCTTTAATACAAACATTTTATGAATATGAATTAAATCAGTTGATAGAGGAAGTTTGGTTTTGCCTGTGTGTGCATTAAAAAATCTAAGAATACAAAAAATAAGAAAATAAACCAACTTCTGTCCCACATCTTCAAGTTCTACTTGAAGCATATTTATCTACTGTATTTTTCCCTAAATAGACTGCAGTAGTTTGAGGATTAGCTGTTTCTTGGGTTCAATGTAAGAGGTTAGATGATAAGGGTAAAAGTTTTCTTGCAAATTCTAATAGCCCTCAGTATTATTAATATGGCACATGGAATTTTTATATCAACTGATTTTTAAATCCTAGCTTACAAATGCCTGTAGGATTGCTAATATATTTTTACTTGTATTTCACTTCTGCAATTTATAAGATTCTTTGGATTTCCACTTTTATTTTCTCTTATTCTGGAAAGAGCACTTTGGTTTCTATAAGGATTTACCCATTCTTCACTTTGCGTAATCTTAGTGGAATTGCCAGTGTCCTCTACTCTCTTGGTAAAAGAATGGTCACTCTACCTAATGAGCCAATCAGAATCTCTCTTCCAGAATTTGAATCTTGAGTCATAAGGCGTTATGACAGAAAATAGTTGGATTATTAATCATGAGCTGCATGGTGAAGAAAGTCTCATTAGTTTTTCTACCATGATTCCCAGCATTGCTATGGTTCTTATACTGTTTGAAGCCTGATCTTTTGAATTTTCATCTGATTATGTTAGAAGTGTGTTCCTTATTCCAAATTCATTCCTTTTTTTAAAATTGTCTTTTTAAAATAAAACATAGATACAGAAAGCCACAACAAACAAAAGCTAAATAAACTATTATAAATTAGACACCCTTACAACCATCATCTAAGGGAAGAAACAAAACTTTAGTAGAAGAAAGGAATAGAACCATCACCCAAGAATCCCCCTTTGCCACCCTGTGTTGCATTTTAGTCATAGCTGCTTCCTTCATAATGTAATTGACCTCTATATTGACATTTAAAATAATCACTCCTTGAATTTATCACCCAAGGATAGATCCCCAGGTTAGTGTTTGCTTTTAAAATTTTTCATAATTTTTTTATTGGTATAGTTTTTCTACTTTTTATGATATTCTTTGAAATGAATGTCTTATACTCAAGACATCATTGGGTTTTTTAACAGTCCACTCTGTCAAGCTGTGTATTTTAAGTGGTATATTCACAAAGTTTTTATCTAATTACTGATATGTTAGGGCTTAAGTGTGCCATTTTATTTTACTTTATTTTTTTTCTATTTGTCCTCTTTGTTTTGGTTCTCTGTTATCTTTTTTCCTATGTCCCTATAGGTTAAACATTTTTTTTTAAGTCTATTTTGATTTATCTATAATCTTTTTTTTTCTACTCTATCTTTTTGTTTAGGTCTTTCAGTGTTTGCTTTAGGTATTACATTACACATACATAACATCATAATCTGCTGATTTCATGCTGTTTTCTCAGAATGTGAATGTAAGATTTAATATATGACTTTGAGATGTCTGGTCTAATGCTAACTCAAGCAAAACAAGAGCCTTTATTTTATGCTGTAGTGAAAAATTATAGTAATTCTAATCAAAGTTTGTGATTAATTGTGGTTTGTACAATAGATTTCAATCTCACACAAACTTTTATATTGTAAAAGTGATTATGAGTCTACTTTTCTGATATGAAAATGTAAAATTAAATCCTGAAATGTGAAAAATATTGGAATTATAAAATAGCACAAGGCATACTTAATGTTAAATGAAACTGGTTATTTTGAAATAATTTTTTAAAAAGGAAAAATAATGATAAGTTATAAAAACAAGATAAGTTTATACTCTTTCTTGAGACACAGATGTGTATAATGGACTTTTGGACTCAGAGGAAGGGAGAGGGTGGGATGATTTGGAGAATGACATTCTAACATGTATACTATCATGTAAGAATTGAATCGCCAGTCTATGTCTGATGCAGGATACAGCATGCTTGGGCTGGTGCATGGGATGACCAGAGAGATGTTATGGGGAGGGAGGGGGAGAGGGGTTCATGTTTGGGAACGCATGTAAGAATTAAAGATTTTAAAATTAAAAAAAAAAAAGTTTATACTCTTTCTTGAAGTTAATACAGTTGGACACTGAAAGTTGAAATAATCACTTGTTTGGCATTCAGAAAATTCTTGTTTATTTGAAGGCCTTGGCTAATATGTGTAATTTTTTGAATTATACAGAACCAAGTTGAACAGAATTTCTGGAACAGAACCATTATATAATATAACACTATATATATAATGTGTTATATAATATATAATGTGTTCTATAATATAACACAATATATATAATGTGTATATATATGTGTATATATATATATATACACACATGCATACATGTGTGTGTACTGATGTTTTCATATACATTTGGCTTTAAAGTTGATGTAATCATTAGTGCCAGGAGAAATATCAATAACCTCAGATATGCAGATGATACCACCCTTATGGCAGAAAGTGAAGAGGAACTAAAAAGCCTCTTGATGAAAGTGAAAGAGGAGAGTGAAAAAGTTGGCTTAAAGCTCAACATTCAGAAAACGAAGATCATGGCATCTGGTCCCATCACTTCATGGGAAATAGATGGGGAAACAGTGGAAACAGTGTCAGACTTTATTTTTTGGGGGGCTCCAAAATCACTGCAGATGGTGACTGCAGCCATGAAATTAAAAGACACTTACTCTTGGAAGAAAAGTTATGACCAACCTAGATAGTATATTCAAAAGCAGAGACATTACTTTGCCAACAAAGGTCTGTTTAGTCAAGGCTATGGTTTTTCCAGTGGTCATGGATGGATATGAGAATTGGACTGTGAAGAAAGCTGAGCGCCGAAGAATTGATGCTTTTGGACTGTGGTGTTGGAGAAGACTCTTGAGAGTCCCTTGGACTGCAAGGAGATCCAACCAGTCCATTCTGAAGGAGATCAGCCCTGGGTGTTCTTTGGAAGGAATGATGCTAAAGCTGAAACTCCAGTAATTTGGCCACCTCATGTAAAGAGTTGACTTATTGGAAAAGACTCTGATGCTGGGAGGGATTGGGGGCAGGAGGAAAAGGGGACGACCGAGGATGAAATGGATGGATGGCATGACCGACTTGATGGATGTGCTGCTGCTACTGCTGCTGCTAAGTCACTTCAGTCGTGTCCGACTCTGTGCGATCCCATAGACGGCAGCCCACCAGGCTTCCCCGTCCCTGGGATTCTCCAGGCAAGAACACTGGAGTGGGTTGCCATTTCCTTCTCCAATGCATGAAAGTAAAAAGTGAAAGTGAAGTCGCCCAGTCGTGTCCGACTCTTTGTGACCCCATGGACTGCAGTTTGAGTGAACTCTGGGAGTTGGTGATGGACAGGGAGGCCTGGTGTGCTGCGATTCATGGGGTTGCAAAGAGTCAGACATGACTGAGTGACTGAACTGAACTGAATCATTAGCTATTGACTTTATAAGAGTATTTCCAAATCTTGTAAATCCAAGTTTAAACTATATCTTATATATTCTTTTAAAATTAATTTATGATTTATGTATTAAATTTCGAGTATTTGGACTCAAATTATACTGAAACAAAAAATGGTTTAAATAAATGGAATAAAATGAGTCAGGGAGACTATTTGGCATCTAACAAATTGGATGTGATTTCAGATGCTTCTTAGAATTAAGGAAAATAGAAAATGGATATCTGATTTCCCTGGACATGGAATAGTGCATTAAGCCTGTTTCCTCATCCTGCAGACCAGAATAGCTCTTGGCTCTTTTCCTGAGCCTTCAGACTTATGACTGTCTTTCTGTCCGAGGACACTCTAATTTGGAAATGCAGCATATTTAAAGTTGATTCGTTCTGCCAAGTGTCCATTAAGGGTGCTCCTGTTGAGTCCTAAACCCTTTGTTGTCAGTGTGGTCTTCTGGGTTACTTTTTCTTGATACCCTTTCCTCTATAGTTTGCCTTATTGCACACGGTACTGATTCACAGGTCCCTGGTGCATTGCCAGTTTTACTCTGAAGGCCAGAAAATAGAGACTGACATATTTTCTTACTGAGAGTCCTCCTGCTGTTTGACGTCTATTTTGAGTTGAAATTGAGAATATAATTATTTACGTCCATGGTTCTTGGCTTGAGGTGTCTTATTGCTTATGACCATTGCACTTAGGTTATGAGGCAAAAGAAGTAACAAGTCCCTGATTCTTGGAGGCCCTGGAGGTGTACTCAGCTGGAAAAGCTATGATCAAGAGTCCAGTTCTCCCCTTTGCTTTCACTATGATTCATTCTGCTTCACTCTCAGCAATATATTACTGGATATTTATTTCTTGCTAAGTTTTAAGAAAGCTCAATTTTTATATCATTTAATTGCTTATTTCCAAAGTTAAGTTCATTTTTTTTTTTTTTTTACTTTAAGACCTTCAAATAGATTTTCCTTTCTTACTTGAAACATCTTTCAGCTAAGATAAATGAGCCAAAAGAACGCCACTTACTGATACGCCTTCTCTTCTTGCTGGCTTGATGAAAGCTCTTTCTTTTTGGAATGGACTGTTCAACATCTAGTCTGGCAGGAAGTCAGTCTCTGCAATGTTCTCTCTGCTGGAAGCATTGATCTTCATTCTTTTCTCTTTTCAGTTCTTCATTCTTGATATTGGTCTAGGGACCATGATTCCTGATTGTGGCTGACAAACCTCCCGATGTAAAATATTCCTTTTCTCTACCTGAGTTCTGCATCATCAGAGATCTGCAGCTGAGAGGCTATCTCTGGAAAATATCTTTGTAGTTCTCCTCCACTTATTCACAGCTATATTATTTGTTTGACTCTAACCTCTTTGTACTGCTGGGGAAGATTTTAAACTTAGAAACGAGAAGCACCGAGAACAAAATTGGTATAACATGTTGCCTAGCCCATATTTTTTATTGTTTCATCATCATATCAGCTGACTGTAGAAACACCCATTGCTGAATGCTGAAATGAAGTTTCAAAATAAAGTAATTAATGTCATTTTGGTAAACATGTTTTACCAAACATGTTTGACTACACTTCTAATTTAGAGTTGACAACGAACTACCTTGTGAATTTGGACTGGCTTAATGACACAGCAAATATCATTACTCTGCTGGGGTACTTTAATGATTATAAACAACGTTCAGTTAAACAGGGGGGTTATGAATTGATAACTTAAAATGTTCTCAACATAGCTTGCTTATAAAGGAGAACATATCATTCACCACTTTCACAGATTAAATTGTCTGTAAATAAGATTTTCCCTATAGTGAAAAAGATCAAGATGTCAAAATAACTTGAACATGTGTATCTGTACAAACTTCTAAGCAATGCTAAATGCTTC
The DNA here is from genome assembly GCF_001704415.2 of Capra hircus. NCBI lineage: Eukaryota > Metazoa > Chordata > Mammalia > Artiodactyla > Bovidae > Capra > Capra hircus. Next base: position 53,635,937 of record NC_030828.1, on the reverse strand, counting down.
TCCAACACAGTCAGTACTTAAGTAAAAGTCAATTTCTTTGTATTATTTGCATATAATGTGAGTTTTGTATTTGCTCTAAAAAAGTCAGTGCTCTGTTAAAAAATATATTTTTAGTGTTTGTAGAGGAAACACGGTTTTTTGGTTTGTAACCCAAATCCCTTAAATTTGTAGTTAAATATTCTTTATCAGTCTATAGGCCTTGACAGAAATGTAGAGAGGCAATTTATTTCTCGTTAATTAAGACATTTGACAACTTAAAAAGCTATTATATATCTTTAATTCCTCCCCATGCTCAGAGAAAAATGAGGTGGGCATATTTGTTGCAAAGATAATCTGTGGTATTGTTCGTGTTACAGGGTTAGATGTTCTTCATTTCTCCTCCAACCCTACTCTTCTGCTCTGTGAATGTCCCATCTTGCTTCCCTGGATTTGACCAACAAGAGGTATTGGCAGGTATCAGAGGGTGGAAGAGAGTGAAGCCAGGCTTACTTTTCCCTTCTCTCCTATCAGGGTCATCAATTGTTAGAGGCTGCTTCTCTCTGGATTGTCTTTCTTTTGACTTTTGAAACCTAGGAGTGGCAATGGTCTCCTATTCCTCTTTCAGTAAACAAGGCACATCTTCTTGTTTTGATTGTCTTAACTCTTGAGAAATCTTTGTCAATAGTCTCTGTACTAATTTCCTAGGGCTGCCGTAACAAATTAATGCAAACTTGGTCACCTAAGAAGGCCAAGGGTCTGAAGTGAGTCCGCAGCATCCTTTTCCTCTGGAGGAGAGCAGGCAGAATCTGTCCCATACCCCTCTCTCACCTTCTGGTGGCGGTCAGAAACCCCTGGTATTCCTTTCTCGTGATAGCATCACTCCAGCCTCTGTCTTGGTCTCCACATGGCCTTCTCTGTGTCTCTCAGTATCTTTTCCTCTATCATCCAATTTAGAACCAATTTAGAACCAGCTGTGACCTAGGATGAGCTCACCTTGAGATTTTCACCTTAATTTCATCAGCAAAGCCCTTTATTCCAAATAATATCACATTCCAAGGTTCCCGGTAGAAATGTTTTGGGGGCTCACTATTCAACGCAGTATAGTCTCTTCATTAAACTCTCCTCACTTAAGCCTGTTGTGTGCGTGTGTGCTCAGCCATGAAGTCATGTTTGACTCTCTGCGACCCCACGGACTGTAGCCCACCAGACTCCTCTATCCATGGGATTTTCTGGGCAAGGATATGGGAGTGGGTTGCCATTTCCTTCTTCAGGGGATCTGCCCAACCCAGGGATCAAACATGTTTCCTGCGTTGGCAGGCAGGTTCTTTACCACTGAGCCACCAGGGAAGCCCCAAGCCTGCTGGGCCCCTGACTAATACAAGTAATGATTTTAATATATCAAAATTTGTTTAAAAAGTTGGAAGATTAAAATAAGATATGTGAGGAAAGAAGATATTCAAAACAATAGAGTGGAATGGCGAGACTCATGCTACGATAAAAACTAGAAATACATTGTAAAGAACTAGCGAAACTGTATATCTGCTGTCTTAAAGGAACAGTTTTCTTTAGCGTCCCTTTAAGATAATATACTTCTAGTTGTCTTTGGAAAATCTATTTTAGAAAAATAAGATTATTTGATTTATTTGAAGTCAATCCCCCTGCTAGAGAGAGTTTAATAATAATAATAACCCCCCCTCAAAACTGGTATAGATTCTCCCATCTAACATATATGAACTGTTGGGGTTCATATATAGGCCTCACATTCCTAAGTCTAAGATGACTAAACAGTATACACTCCCCACTCCATGATCTTAGGGGCTTGAAATGTGTGGTTGAATTGTACAGTATTCAACATAACTCTCTAATAGAAGAACTCAAGGAAGTGCAAGATGCCAGTTAGGATGATATTTTTTCCTGATAGTGACAGAAAACACTCACAGAATCCAAACAGCCAGTCAGAACAGGGGATAAGACTGTGGCTCTGAACAACCTGGGCCTTGGGTAAGTGAGGCCAAAAACTTTCTGTAGAAATAGAGATATAGGAAACCTATAAAGGATATGTAGAAAAGGAAGTATGAGAGGACCACCCAATCTGGACCCAACCAGAGTCAAGACTGCTCTTTCAGTCATAGTGGGTGAAGTATTTTCATCAGCTTATGTTAAATCTTTCTCTCCTCCCACGGTGTTATATTTCAAAAATTTGTGCTTTTGTTAGCTTTAGAGAAAAATGTTCAAGTTCTTACTCCAGAGTGTTCAGCCGTTGTCAATGACTCCTTTATAATTCTTTTAGCCTTGTCAACTAAAGAACCCCTCCAGGTTTTGTTAAAAATAGATATTGAATGCATTCTTCTCATCTCTTTAAGTTGAATGTGGTGAGCTAAAGAAAACTAAAAGTACGTGATACCCCTCTCTTTTAGAATATGGCTTTAATAAACTATTTTATACAAGATCCTGAGGTGCCGCGTGGTGTGTACAGACAAGGTCCTATTCTTGTCACTCAGTTGAAGACACTAGGATGTTTAAATGAGGGAAAGTAATCCCTTTGCTTCTTCATTGTTCTTTGAATAATCTATTTAAAGTGACACTTTCCTTATTGTAAAAAATGCAAATCTTTTCATGTTTCTAAATATTTTATTTACATTGAACAGTTTAGGCAAAAGTCTCTCATAGAAGAAATGAAAAATTATGAAACTGTAAATCTGTATATATTTTCATTCAAATAAAGGAAAATGAATGACCATTTCATGGGGCAAAAATATTTTGACGACTAACCGAGATAAACATGGCATAAAATAAATTACTTCATAAACAGCTCACAAATGTGACTTGCTTAATGCATTACAGTTGACTCATCCTGCCTATTCACATTAATGGATGAGCATAAACCATTTTTGTCAGTGAAATTTTATTCAGATTTAAAAAGAATAATGTAGTTTATGACAGATTTAACTACCGTCATCAACTATATACTATCCTGTTGCTTTCAGACTGTAGACCGAACATATGTTTTAAAAATCTTAATATGTCACATAATCAGAAGTGTTTTATGTTAATATATGGCTTTGTTCATTTGATTACAGCATTGGAAGAACATTAAAGTTTTATGAGAGTCCTATAAAATTCAACAGTTTGATGGAATACTACCCAGAGTAATCATCACACTTTATGGAACTTTATTCTGAGATGAGTTAGATTTTCTCTAATGATTTTTAGGTGGAGTGACTCAGATCATTAGCATACCATATTCTATACATGAAAAGGAATGGTGCCTGGGTCTGGGTCTAGAGTCCTGAAAAATAAAGAGCATCTGTCAAACTATCTATCATATTACCAAAAAATAACTCAAACATGGAACAAACAAACAAACAAGCATTGCCTTATATATGAGACAATAGATTTTTTTTTAATGAGCACTTCATAATAATCCCCTGTCCTCTTTCTCTCCAGGAGGTGAGAAAACCTTTTCTATAAAAGACCAGGTAGTACATATTTTTAGTTTTATGGGCCATACTATGCTCTCTACTTCAACGACTTAATTCTGCCCTTGTCAAAACTGCATAGATAAGATGTAAACAAATGGAGTACCGGTGTTCCAATAACATTTTATTTATAGAAACAAGAGGGCAGGCCTGATTTGGGCAACAGGTTGTATATAGTTTGCCAAAGTAAAGTTAAGTTGCTCAGTCGTGTCCAACTCTTTGCAACCCCATGGACTGTAGCCTACCAGGCTCCTCCATCCATGGGATTTCCAGACAAGAGCACTGGAGTGGGGTGCCATTTCCTTCTCATTTGTAAACTTTTTGGCTAGCTGTGCTTTTCTTGATGATAGCATTTTGAGAGAGGATCAAGGCATCAGGCTGTTCCCAGTTTTCTTCAAATTTTTTAAGCCAGTAACCAAAGCCATACAACAGGAGAATAAGACTTATCAGTCTCAGGATTTTCAACTATGTGGTCCTGACCATTAATACATTTAGTTTATTTATTTTAACTGGTAAGTCAGTGAGTGAAAGAACAGGGTTGAATCTGCATCATTTGAGAATTCCCTCCATATTGGCTCATTAAATTATATACTATCCCTCTGTCTCTTAAATACTTCCAAACTTCTTTCCAGACATTTCCTGAAGGATGATCTGGCTAAAACTCATGTAGTTGTATCCCTGTCTACCGTTTATTTCATTCACATGAAGATTTTCTAACGATAATAACATGGGTGAGAGGGCTCTGTAACTTGACCTATAACCTGGAAAGTTCACGTGCATTTTAATCTTTGTGGTGAAATTCAGCCCACTGAATTCAACTATTACCTTAATTTATTGGCAAATGAATGTACCTAGGTCTGCTTCCTTATCTCAGTTATGCTAACAGCCATTCAGACTTTCTCTCCTTATTTTACTGAACAGAGCTTTTCAAAATTCTCTCTCCTCTTTGCCTGTGATCCCAGATGAGTAACACCCTTTGTTGTGTATTTTTCTTATTTAATAAATTGCTTTTGTCATTTCATGAGATCCTAGCAACTACAGCTGATCTAGTAGTATTTGGCAGTCACACTTCTGTACCTCTGAGTTCTGTACCTCATCTCTGATGAGATAGATTTTGACTTCCAGGGAATAGACATTCTTCAGGCAGCATCAAAGGACTCCATCAAGGATGGGGAGAGGGCAGAGCCTGTAGGCTTGCTCTTTGTGAACTCTCTTCCTACTGAGTTGGAGTTGTTACAGGGTCCTGCTTTTCAACTGCAAGTCACCTTCTTTTGTTGGCACCAATTTCTGTTTATATAATACCTTTGCAACTGATGGTATCTGGGGAGATGGTACAAACCATGTACATATAAGAAAATTGAAAATGCCAAAGATTATTTTTTCAGATATTTTATTCATTCAAGAAATATTTATAAATAGAGTGACCAGATAATTTACTGTGTATATCAAAACCCTAACCTTTTTTTTTCCTGGAAAAAAGATATAAGATGATAAATATAGCCAAAAGGATGGTAATTGCATTTAAGGAATGCTCTCTGTCTGTTCCAGACACCAGAGAAATAGCGGTAGCCAAAGCCTGCCCACAAAGAGCTTTCACTGAAGTAAGGAGAGACATAGTAAACAAACAATAAAAAAGTTAACCTTTAAAAATAAAATTTCCTACTTATATAAATATATTTATTACAGAAAAAATGAAATTCAGAGACTTCTTGGTGTTACCCGTTGCTTTCTTATTTTTTATACATTAGCATAATGGTGGTTAAGAAATTAACTACTGGCGATTAAGGAAGCCTAAAAGCAGACTTCCTGGGTTTGAGTCCTGCCTCTCCCAGCTGAGATACTAAAAAAAAGACTGAATGAGTTAACAGGAGGAAAACTTAACAGTTGTGCTCAGCACATAGTAAGGGCTCAATAAGTACTATGTTACTTTTATTATTATTTGACAAGGACACAACATTGATGAATCTTCTGAGAACCTGGAAATAAGATTGTTGTCACTGTTCAACTGCAAACCAACTGATCAGAGCAGAGATACACAAATTGTCTCAGAAACAAAGGGTAGATTTCCAGGACAAAAGGACTATATTGTAACTTTCTGCATGGATTGATACAGCTAAAACATTACTGTGTCATATGTGGGCTCTGTTAGCAATGGATGTATAAAGACAAGAGAGAGGAGATGTTGGCACTCTGTCTGTGCATGCTCAGTTGTGTCTGTCTCTTTGTGACCCTGTGGACTGTAGCCCACCAGGCTCCTCTGTCCGTGGGATTTTCCCAGGCAAGACTACTGGAATGGGTTGCCGCTTCCTATTCCAGGGGGTCTTCCCACCCCAGGGATCAAGCCCTGTCTCATGTCTCCTGCACTAGCAGGTGGGTTCTTTACCACTGGGAAGCCCAGGTGTTGGCACTGTATTGCCTAGTGAGAGAGTTAATTCTTAGATAGCTGATAAGGAGTCTGCGGCCTTCAAGGAGGAAAGGGTCCAGGACCCTTAAGGAGGAGAAAAGGGACGAATGTTTTTTTCTACATTGTTTTGTCTCAGTTACATACAATATTTTTTCTTAAACTCTGAGTTGTTATGACAACAATATTTAAGACTTTTGTTAAGCCCAGAGCTAATAATTAAACAACAAAACAACTCAACTTGCTCAAGGGTATGTTTTTCCTTAAGCTCTATACTAATGATTATATAGCAGCTATGTATCTTGCTTTAAGACATGTTTCTCCTTCTTAAGAAGAATCTTCTGATTAATCTTGTTATCTTTAAACTACTGGGAGTGGGTCTGCTAAGACCTTTGTGTTGTTAGTTCTAATCTTGTTAATTTAATATATATGTTGTGGGAGTGGGTCTGATAAAAGTATATGTCTTATATCCTTGATAAGACTAGGAGGGGAGCATGCTCCATCCCCCTTCGATGTCTATGTCAGAAGCTTTCTCTGTCCCTTTTTATACTTTAATAAAACTTCAGCCACACAAAGTTCTGAGTGTCTGAAGCCTGGTCCCTGGTCCCGAAGCTAAATCTTCTTTGGAGATCATGAATCCGACATCATTCACCATAAGCTATTACTAGCAAATTCTCCCAGGAGGAAAGGAGTCTCAATCTGATACCTCTGTCCAGTGTTCCCCTCTGATTTGTTAGGGATTCCTGAAACAGGTCCTCTGGAGTTTATACCTAAAGAGAAAATCCTTTTTTTTTTTTTTTCCTTTCTTTTTTTGTTGGTTGCAAGATAGTACTCTAAAGTAGCTCAACTTACAGTGGGGGCTTGGCTGATTAACTTCCTCATAGCTGTTGGCATTTAGTTTCCTATGCTAGGCTTAAAATCTAAATTGGGTTTGAGTTGGACTAAGTTATTCTCTAAAGGGGTTGGTGTCTTATGATTTGGTGGGGAGTACAGAGTCTTTGAGAGCTTCCCCAGCAGCTCAGCTGTTAAAGCATCCACCTACAATGCAGGAGACCCCAGTTCAATTCCTGGGTCAGGAATATCCCATGGAAAAGGGATAGACTACCCATTATAGTATACTTAGGTTTCCCTGGTGGCTTGCATGGTAAAGGGTCTGCCTATAATACGGGAGATCTGGGTTCAATGCCCGGGTCAGGACGATCCCCTGAAGAAGGGAATGGCAACACCCTCCAGTATTCTTGCCTGGAGAATTCCATGGACAGAGGAGCCTAGTGGGTTATAGACCATGGGGTTGCAAAGAGTCAGACATGGCTGACTGGCTAACACACACACACGGAGTCTTTGATTTTATGGCCAACTTGGATATATAGAGTCAACCATACGACAGTGCCATTTTTGTAGGTCACAAGAGTCCAGTATCGGCAGTAGATTGTGGTTTAGTTGAAAGCCTGGGCTGCCACACATAAGCACCTGGTTGTGCTCACTGCGATTCAGCTGCCTGCCTCTGCTTGGCTGGTCTCACAATGAGAGAGGACTCCAGCCAGCCGGCCAAGCGTGGAGTCTCTCTCTTCAGGACGGCTGAAGGCAACGACCGAACACATGGCAGCGGGCTGAGAGTGAATAATGCAAGCGCTGCTACTGCTCTTGCCAGACATGAAACTCTGCTTCCTTGAGGATTGGTGGACCATGGGGATAAATCCACCCCTTAGGCTCAGCTGTCTATGTGTCCCTGACCCTTTCTGTATTGATGACAAGCTGTAACCCTTATCTCTCCTCTCCAGCTAGGAATCCTTTTCTTTCCTACTGGGTCTTGAGAGACTGCATGAAAGCACTCTTTGTTTCACCCATGTTGTTTAAGCCCATCCCCGTGTGAAGACCCCCTCACCTAGGGGACATGAATCCCCTCTAGCTTCCCCTTTCAGTCACCCGATGACGCAGCAAGGCTGATTTTGGCTTGGAGATCAGGGAAGGGAGCTATAGTTGAATATTCTGGTCCTATTGGAAAGATCATCCTTTTGGTTATAGTCTTGCAGCAGGCTGTTTTCCCTTAATGCCATTAAACATTTCACTCATCAGATTCCTTCAGATTCCAGTCTCACCCAGCAGCCTTCTACCTATCATGCAGCTTCTCATGTAGATATGCCTGTCCCGGCGGCTTACAAGTATTTTGGTTTCTGTGACATTTATTTCTTCTTGTGAATTAATAACTTTTAATTTGGATTTATATCATAGTCTTAAGAGTTTAGTTCATGTAAGTTTCTGCTTATGAAAGATGCCTCTATTTATAGTGTGCCAACACAATCTGATTTCTAATCTTTTGAGAAAAGAAACTAGGACAAATTCAACAAAGTAAAGCATGAAGGCCGGAGTTCTTTTAAAAGTTAGGCAGATTTTCCTTTTCCTCTCAGACCTTACATCACCATGGGGCTGAGCACAATCAAAAGCTTCTTTTTGCTTAGTTCTTACTTTTCACATACACTGCCCACCCTTCCCCATCAAACCCCCTCTCCCCCCATGTCTCACTGCAGACATTTTGTGGGATCTTCTGCCTAGCTGTTGGAAACTTCTAACTCAGAAAATTTTTAGGATATTTGATATTTGGGGGGAAAAAGGATAATAATGTTAAATAGTTATATAATATGCCAGTTGGTTTCCCTGGTGACTCAGACAGTAAAGAATCTACCTGCAATGTGGGAGAGCTGGGTTCATTCTCTGGGTTGGGAAGATCCCCTGGAGGAGGGCATGGCTACCTACTCCAGTATTCTTGCCTGGAGAATTCCATGGACAGAGGAGCCTGACAGGCTAGTCCATGGGGTTGCAAAGAGTCAGATACAACTGGGTGACTTTCACTATGTAGACATGCCAAATTTGTAGAAAATGCCACTGTTGTTGAATATTCACGTTTTTCTTTTTTTTTTTTTTTTTTATCACAAACAGAATCTATGATGAACTGTCTCCTTGACACATTCTGTGCACATCTATTATCTTTCTCTTATTATAAATTCTAAAAGTAAAATTCATGAGTTAATATCTGCAGTTATTTTAGGTTCTTGATACACCCCCCCCTTTTTTTTTAATTAAGTATTTACACTCCCACTAACTTTGAAAGAGATTGGACACTCATCAATATTGGTTTTATTCCTATTTTTGAATCTGTGATATTCTTATAGGCAAAACATACTACTGCATTTTTGTTAGTAGATTTTTCAATGTGCCAAGCTAGGCTTAACTTTTTCACATTTTTTGATGATCTTTATTTTTCTTTTAAAAAACACCCACACGTTTCTCCCTCCTGATTGATGTCTGTGCAGCAGGCAGGAAGAGAGAGTGATGATCCTGGGAGTCTGAGGCCCAGAGATGCCGATTATTTGCTTTTCTCCTGAGCAGCGCTGAGATCCTTGGACTGCAGCTCTTCAGTGACAAACCCTGTGACTGGAGGACTAAGCCTATTTCCATCAGAGCTTTTACTGTAGTAGCTGAGGCTTTTACTGTGATAATGGATGCCTCTTCACATAGCATTGGATGCTATGTCATAGGCTACAAAGGGAGCTACTCAATTTTGTATTAATATGCATTACATATTATGTATTATAATATTATATGTTGTATGTACTAATATACATTAAATATCATGCTATATGTTATATATTTAATGTATGATCAGCACAACTGAGTGCCTGAACTGATGTTAAATGTACCTTCTAACAATCAATTGAATAATTCAGACACATTCTCTTCATGTGTGTGCTCAGTCATATCCAACTCTCTGTGACCCCCACGGGCCATAGCCTGCCAGGCTCCCCTGTCCATGGGATTCTCCAGCCAAGAATACTGGGATTGGTAGCTAAAGGACCCCTTTAGCTAAAGGATCCCTTTAGCTAAAGGATCTTCTAAAGGATCCCTTCTCTAAAGAACCTTTCTGACCCAGCGGTCAAAACCACGTCTCTTGTGTCTCCTGCATTGGCAAGCAGATTCTTTTCCACTAGCCCTGCTTTCATTTCAAGCAGCAAACCCAATAGTGGCATTTATTGCATCATCCTGGAGGAAAATATTCTCCTAAAAATCAAACACCGTAGATTTGAAAAGCAAATTTTTGCCAGAACATCATTTAAAGCGAAGGAGGAAAGGAATAGGCCAAACTGACTCCATCTTGAGAAGGAAACTCCCTTTTGCATCCTCGGTAAACTTTGGACTATATGGCTGGTAGCCAAGGAGACAACATACCTATGGCCGAACAGGCCTCCTGAAATGATAAACACCAGATTTCATACCTAGATTTCCTGTCGCCAGAAAGAATGTAATGACCCACTTATGTAGTCAGTCACTTTTGTAATCTTTATGGCACCTGTTGATGTAAACTACAATGTGTAACCAGCTGACCTTTTAAATTATGAATCATGACTGTAACAAGATTGTATCTCTAACATTTTCCAGGCTAGGCTTAAGGGATTTGGGGATGTGGTTTGAGCACATACACTTAAGGTATATAAGATTTTCACAAAAGTTGGTCAGGGTCCCTGGCTAAAGAGGGAACTCCGTTTCAGACCCTCTGGTGTAATAAACTGCACTCCATGATGCACGCTGTCCTTCCTGGAGGATTTGATGATAACAAAAGCATCACTTCAAAAAATTTGTTTACAAATTTTGTTTGTAATTGTTGGGCCTACTAAAATGACCTTCTACAGCTAATCACCTGGAGAACATTATGGAATTTCTTGCTGAAGAAATCAGTCCTTTAAGGGGCATTTTTTTGTGTCCCCCTTGGACTCTTTTGTCTCTGGTGCTTTCAATATCTGAAGAAAACTTGAAGCGTGCCTTCCTAAATGTCAAAACCCTCAATCTCAGCCAGTGCTCTTTTCATCTCAGTGTCTGTTCTTCTCCTTGGGGTAGCACAGAGGGCAAGGCTCTCATCTGTCTCTAGACTGGCTGCTCTCACTGGGAACCGAGAACTTGTAAGAATGCCACAACTTATTGTCTGTGTTATGTTGTGGAACTTTCCCTAAGCTTCTGCATGTTTTTTTTTTTTTTTCAAGTGACCTGCAGTTCTCACTTGGTTTCTTGTTGGAATCTACTTTTAAGTATTTTTCAAAACTGTATGCATACTTTTGAATTTACAATGTGTTATAAAACATAAGGTGTGTTATACATTCCTAATGGTGCTATATTGCTCTGTTTTTCTATTCATCTTTATTCCTTTTCCATTCCCCATGGAAGTTGCTCTAAACCTTTATCACTTTTGAAATTTCCTATTCAGTACTGGGTTCCTTATTCTCAGCAATAGCCACCTTTCTCAGCTGAGCAAATAGCAGTTATGAGCCCTCCATCTTGCCTTTCTCCATCTCTTAAATACACTTATAGATTCAGACATCACTCCCAGAGGGGAGGCCTTCCTCTTCTCCAAAATTTAGTCCAATAAATAGTTCCTCTTCCTTATAGATGTAGATTTTCTCTTTTGATTAGTTTCTTTACCTCATTTTAAAAATAAAGCTAAAGTTTCTCCCTCTGAAAATGTTAAGTCTACTTCCTCTGAAGTACTTTCATACAACTTGAAGCTTATCTCTCTTTACCTTTATCATTAAAAACTTCTCGATCAACTATCTGTGAAAGGAAAATATCTCCTGCCATGTCAATAAACAAGAAATGTCACCAACGTCAGCAATTTCTGGCCTCCAAATGTGAATGAGGGCTCCCAAAACTGTGATCCAGAGGATCCAAGGAAACAGTATTGGCCTCAGATAGCTGAGGTGCGTATGACAGGAATGATTTCAGTGAGCCCAGAGGCTTGCATCTTCCCATGCTTAGAATGCTAAATTTCTTAACTTGATACCTGATCTTTGATATTCAGACTGACTGCTCCCTTTGTTGCAAACTTGTATATAGCCTGACTTCCCCCTCCTGCCTCCTTGGCACAGTTTTTTAAGAGCTACTGGGAATCTGTCTCCTGGGCTCAGAGTCCTAAACATTCTCACCAAATAGAAGAACTCTCTACTTTCAGGTTGTGCGTATTTTTTTAGTCAACATATCCAAAAGTTAGTTTTCATTTCCTAGTCATTAATTTAAAATGTAATTTGAGGTTTGATTCTGCTTCATTTCTGAGGCAGATGATTCTCAATGGCACTGGTGATGTTTTAACCACATAGTCTATTTGAAGTATTTTCATTCCTTTCCTTTCTATAACAATAACCAGCTGCCATCATTAAAATTGTTTCTCCCATGGCTTCCAGCCTACCAATCTTTCTTTCTGTCTTCTTTCTTCCTCTTTGAATATTCCTTTTCAACCTTCACAGGTTTCTCCAATGGAGGTTACTTCCTGAATCTCAGGATTCCAGAATGGCTTCTCTTCTTCTTTCTTTTTCAGTCTCTCTTCTCTACACACGTGCACACACACTCCTAAATATTCGTAGCTCTTCCTGTGGCTTCAAATTCCATCTGTTTACCGTCTGTAGCATACATTCTACTGAGTGAGAGATACATCACAAAGCACAAATCGGGCAGTTATAATACCAGATGGCAGTTATGTGCATATGTGTGTTACTCAAGATATGACTAACCCCAATCATTTCAATTTTCTTAACAATTTACACGGATTACAGAATGGCTAATTTTAATGTGAAAATCAGAATTAAAAGGTACAGTAAAAGAAATGACATGTTCTGTATGAGAACAGAAATTGCTGTACTCCTTTGATTCCTTGAAAGTCCCAGAATTAGCATTTTATACATCCCAGGCACTCAGCAACTTTATGATACTTGTAAAGTCACCGTGACAGTGTGTGACTGGGTTCCCCTGAGAAAGTTTCTTATAAAATAAAATACAAGGGATAAAAAATAGATGCCGCTCGTACAAACTGCAATTTTTCCAGATTATCTTTTGAGAACCAAAGCTAATGGAATAGCTTTAAACTGCACACAATAGATTTATATTCAAATGTGACTTGTTCCTGGAAAGTTGAATAGAAAAATAAGATTCTATAAGCTACTCGGCCCCAGGACCACTATAGATGCTCTGCCTTGCTGATGAGTCTCATTAAGTGGTAGGCAAAAGTGATTTTACATAATCATGTTAATCAAAAGATGAAGATATAAAAATGTATGAGGTCTTTGAGCACTGCAAATAATTTTAGATATAATCTGGTCTTACCTCTTCATTTTGTATGAGAGAAAATTGAAGCCAGAGGGGTTAAGTGAGTTCTTCAATTTCACTTAGTTAATTAGTAGTGGCAAAGCAGGGAGAAATCAAGTTTCAAGGCTCAAGGTTTAATGTGCTTTACATTATAAAACAGTGCTCATAAATAGCCAAAGTTGTCAATTCTGACAGAAAAATTAGACTTGTTTTAACATCATTCTCTTAATTAAATAGCCTTTACTCCTTATATCTGAATCTATTTATTTCTTCCATTTTAGGCATCTGAAGTACTTTGCAGGTGAGGAAAGTGAAGCAGTTGCTTTACTCAGCATGGTGAGTAAAGTTTCAGGTTATTAATGGTGATGATTATGTTGCTTTTTACATGATATATTTTGTTCCCCAAATGAACCAGGTAGTTGGTTCTATATCTACCTAAGCTTTACCTCTTATTCAGTCAACAAATATTCATTAAACATGTACTTTATTCAAGTCTTAATACTGGGAACTGAGAGTGGAAAGATTAATTTTAACCCAGTCTTTGCTTATTAAGGTGGTGTCAGCATCCATTGAAAATTAATTGTAATAAGATCTGAAAGTGTTTTCTTAATTGTAAATTATAGTAAATAGTCAAAGTCATCAGATAAATGCAATTTAAACATTGTATATAAATATAATATTATAAATATAATATAAATATGATATATTTGTGATATGAATATATTATATTCATAAATACAAATATGATATATTAGAAATACAATGTTATATTAATAAGTATAAATATGATATTATACTATAAATATGATAGTATAAATATGATATTATACTAATATCATATTAGTATATGATGCTAAAAATATGATATTATACTGGTACAAAGGGAGTAGAAGTGGAAAAGAGGAAGACAAAAGGTCTTCGTGGTGATAGTAACCTGCACATTGAGTTGTAAAAAATGAATGGATGTGCTTGAGGGGATGATGATGGTGGGAGGGTAGAGGTAGGAAGTAAGGGGTAAGGGATTAGAGGCAGAGATAGAGGAAACAAAGCCATGGAGGTGTGAATTAAGAGCTGTTCTGTGAGGTTGGAATTTAAGAAGATGGGGTGGGAGGTGAGAATGGTAAAAGGCTGGAGAAATAGGGAGGAGCCAAATTTTGGAGAGGATTTGTATGTCCATGGTAAGGAATTTGTTCTTCATTCTTTATGTGTGGACCCATAATTATCATCACTTGAAAGCCTTATTGAGCATAACTCTATATGTCTCTATAGTGCTTGCTGTGGTATGGAAGGAAGAATACTAGATTTAGCATGAGTTCAAATTCTTATCCTTTTACTTATTAATGATGAAATTTTGATCATTCATGTAATCTCTTGGGGCCTCAATTCTATTTGTACAATAGAAATGATCATTCACAGGGGATCAAATAGGATAGAAATTAAAAATTCAAAAGCATACATAGTAAAAGAGCATTGTTATTTTGATTATTTCAGAGGCAGAAAACTTTTGGGACAAAGAAAAGATTTAATGCATTGATGAAGGTGTCATGCTACAGTTTGCTTCCAGTCAGTTCTCTGGGATTGCAGAGAGAGGTATAGCGCATGTTGCTTCAGTGAGAGTTCAGTTAAGAAAATAGAAACCACTTTATATATTCTGGTTTGAGGTTATGGATTATAAGATTTTAGAAATGATTGGGGAATGGATATTAGGAAAGCTGAGGCTGAAAGATAGGGGAGCTGCCTTTTGAAGGTCAAGGAGGTGAACTGTAAAAATTTACCCTGAAGCACTCAATGGCTGACTTTTAAATGCTTACCTGGAAGCCATTCTGAAACTCATGTAACATAACCTACATTTTAAAATACGTATTCAGAAAAGCTTCACAGTATGTAGAAAGTTTGACCAAATACTGAATCACAGGATTCAGTTGTATGATCACAGGATGAAAGAAAGAAAGAGACACTGTAGCAGAAGTTGTATGAGAAAATATCCATACTGGAATTTAGGGACTGGAAAATGCAAATAAACTGAATATCATGTTAAATATGATGAATGCAATTTAACATAATACATTGGAAAATTGAAAGTTAATATGACATGGATATTTTAATGATCCCCATTCAATAGAATATTTTGCAGCTGGGATTGTTCATTAGATTAATGGTTGGAAATGGACAATTATAGTTATGATTTTTTTATAGTGAGGAAGAATATGGAGTTTACAAGTGAGTTTTTTGAGCAGATCATTAAAGGAATGATTTTAAGTATTAATAAACAGATACCAGTTTGGGGTCTGGGGTAGGAAGTCTCCAAGATGGCCCCTCAATGATACCTACTGTTTGGGAGTCAGGTTCTCGTGAAATAGTCTTTCTTTGAATATTCTGGATCTACTGGCTTACTTCTAATCAATAGAATCCATAAACAATGGTGGGATGCCATTTCTGAAATTAGAATACAGAGGACTGTGACTTAGATATTGCAAAGACTATCTTGCTCATGCTTCTTGCTTTCTCACTCTGGGGAAGTCACGTGCATGCCATGTGATAGGAAACTGAGGGAGGCCTATGGCTAACAGCCAGGGAGGAATTGCCTTTCATATTAATTAATTCCATTATTGAACCTGTACAGTGGACTCTTTCATATTTTGAAAGCCATCACTCACCTTGAGATAAATGTTCACTCACGTTTTCTTGAGTTTTTAAAATATTTTTATTCTTATGTTTGATCTATTTAGAATTTATTTTAGCATCCTCCTTTTCAAAGTTACATTTCTTACATTCAGAGACCACAATGATCCATTACTGAGAAAATCTTCTAAAAGTTACTCAGAGATTCCTGAAATCTAAGGCATTTTCCAAGTGATTTCATTACAGTGGCCCGTTTACTCAACCAGTGATTTCCTGAGTTGATCCAAATTCTAACCTTGTAAGTACTCTTACTCCAAATGTTGAGCACAGATGTACAGGAAAGAAAGTACATAGTTCTTAAAATAAATGCTAGTAATCATTTCACTTAGATGTGTGATTATTTTCTCCTCACTTAAAAAGAAAAAAAAATGCAATCAGTGCTTCTTTAAAAGTGTTACTTCCTCCATCTCTTTGTGGGGAGCTATAAAGGAATACATTTTACAAATAATTAATACTAAAGACCACATACAGAATCAAGGATAATGAAGAGAGAACAATCAACTATCAATTATCACTGCATAATGCATAGCAAAAACCTGACTTTGCTGAAAAGGTGTTATTTTGTAAAACAGGCTGCATATACAGATCCGGTGCCAGAATAGTTCCATGAATCACTCCTGTATAACTCTCAAACAGATAGGAATTGCCACTCTACATGGCACTCTGATGACAACAAAGAACACTTCAGGAAATATATTTCTTCAAAATTATGCTCATAGGTACAGCCAAATTTTTGTGCTTCAACTATTAAGAATAAAGTTTTGTGTTTAAAGATGAAGGTACTCCTGACTGATCAAAAGTCAGCATGCTCATTAAGTTGTCATCTGGGCAGTATCGTTTGCATAGACTTGTCACCTTCTCCAGCCTATTTCTCTAGAAGGATACAACATGTCATTGCATACTGTCATTCTTATTGCCCACAGAATTCAAATCATAGACCTTTTGTGTGTAGTTGAGGATTTATTTCCTCTCCCTTGATTAAACAATTTTAAAATGTCTTTGACTTTTGTAGTATATAAATACTCTAATAAAAAAATTACATCTCCAAATTGAAGTTTTTATATTTAGCTTATAAAAATGGTCATTTTTGTAAATTAAAATGTTCAAACATCAGTAACATCACTGAATTTAACCAAAGTAGTAAGTTTAATGACTAAACAGTGATTAAAGTTCTCCTAAGGAAAGTCAAAAAATTGATGCTTTTGAACTGTGGTTTTGGAGAAGACTCTTTAGAGTCCCTTGGACTACAAGGAGATCAAACCAGTCAATCCTAAAGCAAATCAGTTCTGAATACTCATCTTAAGGACTGATGCTGAAACTCCGCTTCTTTGGCCCCCTCATGCAAAGAACAGACTCATTGGAAAATACCTTGATGCTGGGAAAAATTGAAGGCAGGAGGAGAAAGGGATGACAGAGGATGAGATGGTTGGATGGCATCACCAACTTGATGGACATGAGATTAAGCAAGCTCCAGGAGTTGGTGATGGACAGGGAAGCCTGGTGTGCTGCAGTCCATGGGGTCACACAGAGTCAGACACAACTGAGCAACTGAACTGAATTGAGCAGCTGAAGGATAGGAAAAATTAGGAGTACATTCTTAAACAAGCTGTCTCTTTATTTTCTTGTTGTCATATTATAGAAAGAATTTATTCCAGATTGAGAAAAACATGTTAGTTGCCTACCTGAACTTTTACTATCAAAACCATTTTTGCAAAACTTGACAAAGTGTCCAGCTTAGGAAAAACCACAGGAAAATGTGGTTTTCCAAGCATCTTTGCAGTTGATTATAGCCTTGTGGTGTACTTCTGTGATGTGTATAGAACCTAATAAGTTGGCTTCTTGGAAAAATTATAGTTTCATTGATAAAAGGAAGACTCACTTGGCAAGTAGTCATTTTGTAAGTCTGAAGATGAATACTCCATGTTAAGAATTTGGAAGCTACATAGAACTTAGGTTCTTAATAATTTCCTTGAGCTACCTCTGACTGCCTGTCTCCATACTTGATCTTTTGTGGCAAAAATAAATCCTCACTGGGTTAAGCCATTATTAGTTGAATTTCTATTATGTGTTTCTTAACCTCACTTCCTAATGTACTGCCAGAAGCAAGGCTTCTCCAACTTTAGTGACCACCTGCAGGTCTTGTTGAAATAGATTGCTGCACCTATTCTTAGAGCTGTGATTCAGTGGATCAGGAGGTGGATCCTGTTCTAACAAGTTTCTAGGTGATGCTGATACTGCTGGTTCCAGAACCACACTTAGAGAGGGATTTAGCAGGTTAAAAGACACAAAAACAACTGTAAGATACTATAAAAGCTAGTTTCATTGATTGGTATCAAGTTAAGAGACAAATAAGAAAAATTGCATCTAAATCTCCCCAAAGTTAGAGGAGTGAATGGAGAGACACTTTGAGTTGAAGAAAGAGTATGCTAGGCAGCTACATGGGATGAGATGGAGAGGAAACCATTGGAGATGATGTGGAAACAGGGCAAACACTGTGGTTCTGAGAACTATGTAGATGTTGATCTATAAGCTAGAGACACACATACCCATGTGATTAGGAGGATTGTGTGTGTATAGCAGGGGCCAGATTATGGCAAGTTTTATACACCATAGCAAGGAATTTAGTTTGTATTCCATAGTCAGTGGGAAAACCATTAAAAATTCTAAGTGTGGGGACATGTTTCATGTGCATGACAGAAAAGATGCTGTTGGCAGTGTGGATGGAAGGCCAGAGGAATAAAGCACAGAAGCAGAAGATTACTGAGGGGTCAGTGCAGTTGTTCAGGTTGTGCTGATTTTCAGTTGAATGGTTCGATTTGGTTTAGTGAGTAGACATGAATCTGAGTAAGAGTATCATCAACCAAGATGGAATTTTTGAAAACCTTACTCTTAGCTGCATAACAGCATTTAATAAAGTACCACCCCCTCCCTCCCTCTGGGTGCTGTCCATCAGAGCAAGGCTAGCTTCCTAAGAGCTTTCCTTCTCCAACTTTGAAAGTGTGGGTGGGAGTGAAGCTTCTTAATTATCAAGAGATGTGGCAATCCTGGGAATTAGATCTCTTTAATCTATTGTAAATTTAAGCCAAAACACACATACTATTTCAGCGAGTGAGTGAGTGACTCAGTCAAGTCTGACTCTTTGTGATGCCATGTATTATACACTCCAAGGGATTCTTTAGGCAAGAATACCAAAGAGGGTTGCCATTCCCTTCTCCAGGGTATCTTCCCAACCCAGGGATCGAACCCACATCTCCTGCATTGCAGGTAGATTCGTTACCAGCTGAGCCACCAGGGAAGCCAAAAAAAAAAAAAAAGAAACAATTTCATTTATGCTATGCCGAGTGTCTCAGTCATGTCCTACTCTTTGTTACTCCATGGACTGTAGCCCACCAGGCTCCTCTGTCCATAGAATTCTCCAGGCAAGAATACTGAAGTGGGTAGCCATTCCCTTCTCCAGGGGATCTTCCCAATCCAGGGACTGAACCCTGGTCTCACACATTGCAGGCGGATTCTTTACTGGCTGACTCACCAAAGAAGCCCCTGAGCTACCAGGGAAGCTATCTCAACTGAAGCGTTAATACAGCCTTAGTTGTCTCTTCAACAAGGATAAAGTCCATAAGGACACGTCACAGAGAAAGTCATCTGTCACAGGTTGACACCTGCTCTCCCACACAACATCACACCAAGAGACACTCAAGAAGCCATAAGAAATATCCTCTCTATACATTTATCTAACTACAAATTTATAAAATTTTGTTTTAGCTGGACTTACATAATATTTTTATTTACAGTCCTTGCAATAGTCAAACCAAGTGGCAGCAGGATAATTTAGGCTTTGGGAAAAAATGCTAAGAAATTAGGGATTTATAAATTGAGCTGCCTCCTTTGTTTCAGTTGACATGTTTAGGGGTATTGGTAAAGAGGCCAGCAGGCTAGTTTTCCAGGTTAAAATTAGTGGCATATGTAATAGCTTGGTAATGAAAACCCAGGTGGTTAATTTCTGTGTTTAGAAACTCTTTTTTTTTTCTTTCTGTTTACTTAGGGAAAATCAGAGTACACAGAATGCACAGAATGGTTATACAGTACTAAAACCAAAGCAAAACAAAAATCAAGAAATTTGCAAGAAAATGATTTATAAACACATGCCAGCTTTTAATTTATAAGTGGGGTGCATAGAGGTGCTATGGGAGGGCAGTGCTATCCCAGGAACCATCATATCCTCTTATCTGCTGGGCCCATGCTCTCTTTCATCAAGATACTAAGGCAATCAAATGATGAATCAGAAGTGTGCTTGGTGAGCAAAGAGACTGGTGTCATTTTGCAGGATGTTTAATCTGGATGGGCTGATGTAGAGGCTGATGACCTTCCTCCAGCACTGTGTAATTTCCTATTGCCTGAATCACACAGACCTCTTAGACTGTCTGTCTTTTTCACAGCTTTGGAGAATCACTCATAAAATGGTCATCTCTGGCTCTCCAGCTTTACACAAACTACCATATTTCTATCATGAAAACATTTTCCAGACAAACTGAATATTATTGTATCATAGGTTACTTTAACAATAGTTGAATTGTAGATATTTTGATGCCATTTAAGAGACAAACTTATTTAAGAAATGTGCCTTATTCTTATTAGAAAAAAATGATTTCTTAGTATGTAATTACATTTAAAATATATATATATCAGGGAGTTTCCATTAATATGAAAACCTAAGTTTGATGCAGGAACACAGGAACACAATAAACTAAATTTAAAAAGAAATCTGAAACATAATAACAGCTGAAATGTTTTTAATATATTATTTTCCTTACAAAAATTGTACTATATTGAATAACATTTTATGCCTGGATTTTTAAATTATTTTATGAATAGTATGTTTTCCTATGGTAATAGTCTTCTATATTTGTATTTTAATTGATTAGTATTACTCTATGGAGATATTATAATTTACTATGTTCTATTAGTGGACATTCAGACTCTTCCCCAAATTTCAATAATATAGATAATACTTTAATGAAGGCTTCTGTTTAACTATCTATTATTTACATCTTTCATTCTTTCTTTAGCAACCATATCTCAAAGAGTTTGCCTCATACATTGCCAGGTGAAGATACTACTCTTTCATAGGATCAGTCTGATCCATTGTATAATGATATTTTGTCTCAAATCTGTAGGGTCACAGAATCTGATAATCTAGTTGTGTTTGTGAATTTGAAGCCCACAAATACTTGTGTATATATTACCTGTGTATGTGTATATGTGAGTGTGTATGTTAAATATAACATACATGACAAAGAAAGTGTATATAAATATATATTATATAGCATATATTATATAAACTTTACTTTCTTTGAGCTTAAAATTTGTTTCATTAGCTTCTCTTAGATATCTGTTTCATTAGCTTCTCTCTCAGTTCAAATTTAAGCTTTCTAAGTCTGAATTTTCCACAGTTTATTGTGTTCCACACCGTCAAAGGCTTTGGCATAGGCAATAAAGCAGAAATAGATGTTTTTCTGGAACTCTCTTGCTTTTTCAATGTTCCAGCGGATGTTGGCAATTTGATCTCTGATTCCTCTGCCTTTTCTAAAACCAGCTTAAACATCTGGAAGTTCATGGTTCATGTATTGCTGAAGCCTGGCTTGAAGAATTTTGAGCATTACTTTACTCACATGTGAGATGAGTGCAACAGTTAGAACTGGACATGGAACAAAAGACAGGTTCCAAATAGGAAAAGGACTACATCAAGGCTGTATATTGTCACCCTACTTATTTAACTTATATGCAAAGCACATCATGGGAAACACTGGTCTAGAAGAAGCGCAAGGTGGAATCAAGATTGCTGGGAAAAATATCAATCACCTCAGATATGCAGATGACACCACCCTTAGGGCAGAAAGTGAAGAGGAACTAAAAAGCCTCTTGATGAAAGTGAAAGAGGAGAGTGAAAAAGTTGGCTTGCAGCTCAACATTCAGAAAACTAAGATCATGGCATCCAGTCCCATCACTTCATGGGAAATAGATGGGGAAACAGTGGAAACAGTGTCAGACTTTATTTTTTGGGCTTCAAAATCACTGCAGATGGTGACTGCAGCCATGAAATTAAAAGACATTTACTCCTTGGAAGGAAAGTTATAACCAACCTAGATAGTATATTCAAAAGCAGAGACCTTACTTTGCCAACAAAGGTCCATTTAGTGAAGGCTATGGTTTTTCCTGTGGTCATGTATGGATGTGAGACATGGACTGTGAAGAAAGCTGAGCACCGAAGAATTGATGCTTTTGAACTGTGGTGTTGGAGAAGACTCTTGAGAGTCCCTTGGACTGCAAGGAGATCCAACCAGTCCATTCTGAAGGACATCAGCCCTGGGTGTTCTTTGGAAGGAATGATGCTAAAGTTGAAACTCCAGTCCTTTGGCCACCTCATGCGAAGAGTTGACTCATTGGAAAAGACTCAGATGCTGGGAGGGATTGAGGGCTGGAGGAAAAGGGGAAGACAGAAGATGAGATGGCTGGATGGCATCACCGACTCAATGAACGTGAGTCTGGGTGAACTCCGGGAGTCGGTAATGGTTAGGGAGGCCTGGTGTGCTGTGATTCATGGGGTCACAAAGAGTCGGACACGACTGAGTGACTGAACTGAACTGAACTGAAGTCTGAATTAAGGAACTGTACTTGAAATAAGTGATATGATTTATATTAAGTTCCACTTTGGGACTATAGCACTAGTTTTTTGACCAAAAATATTTGATATGTTGGAAATAACCTGTGCTAAAAATTGTTTTATTTCCACTTCATCATTTTATTTGTTTGTAATTTACCACTTTTTGAAGGCTACCAATGGTAGAAGATTCCATTGAAAAATATATGTGGTTCTGGATCAAGGTATCTGTGTGTGTGTGTGAGTGCACCTAATTCTGTTATGAAAATAGATGTGTGTGTGCCTTTTTATACCATGGAAACACCATATTTTTTGTGCACTTTAAAAGCTTTTATAGCTATTATCTTAGAGTTGGAATATATTCTTATGTAAGGAGATGGGTGTATCTCACCTCTTTACAAGGGAAAACTTGGCAGAACAAAAATTCAGAGGTTTATTGTTTTTAGATGCTTTAATAGAGGTTCAGTCCATTACCTTAGAAACTAAGTTATAAATAGAAAATGTTGTTTCTCACAATAATTGTTGGACATATAGATAACTTGCCTTATCTTTGAAACAAAGGTTTTTAACCTGGGAGAATTAACTCCTAGGAGTGCATGAATGGGCTTCACAATATGCATGAGTCCACGAAAAGTATATAATCCTAAAACTATGTTTGTGTGCATTCATGTATTTGCCCTATTGTGAAAATTCTATCATTTAAAACCCCAGTCTCTAAAGGCTCTGTGACACTTAAAATGGTTAAGAGTCATAGTTATGAGACATATTAATCATGTACCAGAAAACATAATTAAATAGAGTGTGTTTAAATTGGGAATCCAAGGATTTTAGGATATTCAATAACATGGTATTATGTTTTCACATATGGTTTGACCTGTCAGAGCACGGTTCAATTTTTATTGTGTAGCACAAATTGAGAAGTTGAAACAGGCTAGTATATTACTTTTTAAAAATTCTTAAAAAATTTTTTTTTACTTTATTTTGCTTTACAATACTGTATTGGTTTTGCCATGCATTGACATGAATCCGCCATGGCTGTACATGAGTTCCCAATCCTGAACCCCTCTCCCACCTCCCACCCCATATCATCTCTCTGGATCATCCCCATGCACCAGCCCCAAGCATCCTGTATCCTGTATCAAACATAGACTGGTGATTCGTTTCTCACATGATAGTATACATGTTTCAATGCCATTCTCCCAAATCATCCCACCCTCTCCCTCTCCCACAGACTCCAAAAGTCCGTTCTATACATCTGTGTCTGTTTTGCTGTTTCACATACAGGGTTATCATTACCATCTTTCTAAATTCCATATATATGTGTTAGTATACTGTATTGGTGTTTTTCTTTCTGGCTTACTTCACTCTGTATAATAGGCTCCAGTTTCATCCACCACATTAGAACTGATTCAAATGTATTCTTTTTAATGACTGTGTAATACTCCATTGTGTATATGTACCACAGCTTTCTTATCCATTCATCTGCTGATGGATATCTAGGTTGCTTCCATGTCCTGGCTATTATAAACAGTGCTGTGATGAACATTGGGGTACATGTGTCTCTTTCAATTCTGGTTTTCTCGGTGTGTATGCCCAGCAGTGGGATTGCTGGGTCATAAGGTAGTTCTATTTGCAATTTTTAAAGGAATCTCCACACTGTTCTCCATAGTGGCTGTACTAGTTTGCATTCCCACCAACCATGTAAGAGGGTTCCCTTTTCTCCACACCCTCTCTAGCATTTATTGCTTGTAGACTTTTGGATCGCAGCCATTCTGACTCGTGTGAGATGGTACCTCATTGTGGTTTTGATTTGCATTTCTCTGATAATGAGTGATGTTGAGCATCTTTTCATGTGTTTGTTAGCCATCTGTATGTCTTCTTTGGAGAAATGTTTATTTAGTTCTTTGGCCCATTTTTTGATTGGGTCATTTATTTTTCTGGAATTGAGCTGCATAAGTTGCTTGTATATTTTTGAGATTAGTTGTTTGTCAGTTGTTTCATTTGCTATTATTTTCTCCCATTCTGAAGGCTGTCTTTTCACCTTGCTTAGAGTTTCCTTTGTTGTGCAGAAGCTTTTAGGTTTAATTAGGTCCCATTCGTTTATTTTTGCTTTTATTTCCAGTATTCTGGGAGGTGGGTCATAGAGGATCCTGCTGTGATTTATGTCAGAGAGTGTTTTGCCTATGTTCTCCTCTAGGAGTTTTATAGTTTCTGGTCTTACATTTAGATCTTTAATCCATTTTGAGTTTATTTTTGTGTATGGTGTTAGAAAGTGATCTGGTTTCATTCTTTTACAAGTGGTTGACCAGTTTTCCCAGCACCACTTGTTAAAGAGATTGTCTTTAATCCATTGTATATTCTTACCTCCTTTGTCGAAGATAAGGTGTCTATAAGTGTGTGGATTTATCTCTGGGCTTTCTATTTTGTTCCACTGATCTATATTTCTGTCTTTGTGCCAGTACCATACTGTCTTGATGACTGTGGCTTTGTAGTAGAGCCTGAAGTCAGGCAGGTTGATTCCTCCAGTTCCATTCTTCTTTCTCAAGATTGCTTTGGCTGTTCAAGGTTTTTTGTATTTCCATACAAATTGTGAAATTATTTATTCTAGCATTGTGAAAATTACCGCTGGTAGCTTGATAGGGATTGCATTGAATCTGTAGATTGCTTTGGGGTAGTATACTCATTTTCACTATATTGATTCTTCCAATCCATGAATATGGTATGTTTCTCCATCTATTAGTGTCCTCTTTGATTTCTTTCATCAGTGTTTTATAGTTTAAGATGTAGAAGAATAACTTAATCATAGCAACTGTTTTGTTGTTCAAAGTGAAAGTGAAAGTCGCTCAGTTGTGTCTGACTCTTTGCGACCCAATGGACTATACAGTCCATGGACTTCTCCAAGCTGGAATACTGGAATGCGTAGCTGTTCCCTTCTCCAGTGGATCTTCCCAACTCAGGGATCAAACCCAGGTCTCCCAAATTGCAGATGGATTTTTTACCAGCTGAGCCACCAGGGAAGACTTTTGTTGTTCAGGTCGACGTTAATTTGGATAATTGCCTATAGTCTAACCTTGAGTTTAATTATTTATTTATTTATTTACCTATATTTTATTTCAGTGAATAAGGGAGCCAGATGAAAAGAAATTTAAGCATGTCAAAGAAATTGGTAGCTGTATAATTTGTTTGGCTAACTAGCTTATAATTAACCTTATATATTTGAACCTGAGGTAAGCTGGGTACTTTTTATACAGAGGACTTGGGGGTCTATGGAGACATGTAAAAGATGGCTGAAATTTTCCAAACCTCACCATCTAGAATGAAAATTAAGTTTATAAGGCCAACCACAACTAAGCATTGTACCTTCTGGCCTGGGTAACTAATAAAAGCAAGACTATACCATGTTTTCTATCCACATTGTCACAACCAGGAATAGTTTCTACTAACAACAGAAATTTGACATGGGGCTATGTTTTAAAATGTAGGTTTTATTATTATTCATGTATAGTGAAGTTAGCAGATCAGGAGATGACTGCAATTGAAAGGATAGTTTTTTGCAGTTTGCAAGAGGAGGGGGTATACCACCTCACTTGGGGTCCCATTGGGAAGCACTAGGGTTGGTCAGGAAGCAGAGGGGGTTGAGAGGGAAACGTGGGCCAGAACCATTATTGTGATTTTCTAGAGAAGGAATGGGAGAGGCAGGTTAGAAAATGTTTAGGATTTGCTAGTTGGATTAATTTCTGTGGGCTCTAGGGTGTAGGGTATAAAGATAAATAGAAATAGGTAAAATTAATTTTAATATATTATTTATATGTATATTTAGTATATAATTAAAATAATATATTTTATTTAATTCCATATAGCCAAAATATAATTTTAACATAACCAAAATTGTTTGGGATTTTTTTCCTTCTTTTTAATGCTATATTTTTGAAATGTGGTATGTATTCTATACTTAAATCTCAATTTGGATGCTGAATTTTCATAGAAATACTTATCTACATTTCAATTTCATGGAATTTACAGTTGATCAAGTATATTTGCATATCCAGAATTATTCCAAATGCACTTGAAAATTTTCCAATAACTGAACTCTGAGTATTCGTTTTAAACATTTAAATTAAGTAAAATTAAATAAAACTTAAATTTCAATTCATCAGCAGCAGTAGCTGCGTTTGGTGAATTGTTACTGCATTCACCAGTTCAGGTCTAGAATAATGATTATCAAACTATACTTAGTTTGATTTTAACTATACGTTCAAATCAGCCATGAATTAGCTAAAAAATACAGATTGTTGGACTCTACCTTAAACCGACTGAATCAGAATCTACAGGGCATTACATGATCAACAGAATAGTTTGAGCATCACTGAAAACACCAAACATCATGTGTATAGAAACAGAGGTTCCTTTATTAGAAATCTATAAATTATTTTCTTATTAGGTGCCCCTTAATCTCCAACCTTACTTCCTACCAGTCTCTTCCTAAAGTTCTCTGTTCCAGCCACACTGACCTCTTTGTATCTTTTCCTCTTGTGACTATGAATTCACTTCCTCTGGAATTATCTTCTCTTCCACAAAAAGCTTGGCACACACAGATGTATTCTCAAAGAAGCATTTCCTGAGCAGGTGAGACATGAAATTAACATCTTTTCCATCCTACTCTGTCTCTTCTTTTTTACTTGTCAGTTTCAATAACAGACATTTCCTATGTTTATACATTTATTGGTTATCTCCCTCTTACTAGAATGTAAGTCTAGTGGGAGATGGGTCTTTGTTTTGTTTACTGCTTTATCACCATTATCGAGGAAAATACTTCAGTTCAGTTGCTTGGTCGTGTCCAACTCTTTGCAACCCCATGGGACTGCAGCATGCCAGGCTTCCCTGTCCATCACCAACTTCCAGAGTTTGCTCAAACTCATGTCCCTATAGTCGGTGATGCCATCCAACCATCTCATCCTCTGTCATCCCCTTCTCCTTCTGCCTTCAATCTTTCCCAGCATTAGGGTCTTTTCAAATGAGTCAGTTCTCCTCATCAGGTGGCCACAGTATTGGAGTTTCAGCTTCAGCATCAGTCCTTCCAATGAGTATTCAGAACTGATTTCCTTTAGGATTGACTGGTTTGGTCTTCTTGCAGTCCAAGGGACTCTCAAGAGTCTTCTCCAACACCACAGTTCAAAAGCATCAATTTTTCAGTGCTCAGCTTCCTTTATAATCCAACTCTCACATCCATACATGACTACTGGAAAAACCATAGCTTTTACTAGATGGACATTTGTCATCAAAGTAAAGCCTCTGCTTTTTAATATGCTGTTTAGGTTTATCATAGCTTTTCTTCCAAGGAATAAGTGTCTTTTAATTTCATGGCTGCAGTTACCATCTGCAGTGATTATGGAGCCCAAGAAAATGAAATCTGTCACTGTTTCCTTTGTTTCCCCATCTATTTGCCATGAAGTGATGGGAGTGGATGCCATGATCTTAGTTTTCTGAGTGTTGAGTTTTAAGCCAACTTTTTCACTCTCCTATTTCACATTCATCAAGACGCTCTTTAGTTCCTCTTCATTTTCTGCCATAACGGTGTACTTGTCACTCAGTAAATCATATAAAAGGAAAGTACTTGGCACAGTAAATTATATAAAAGATATGTGTGTGTGTGTGTGTTAGTTGCTTAGTCATGTCCGACTCTTTGCAATCCCAAGACTGTAGCCCACCAGGCCCCTCTGTCCATGGGGTTCTCCAGGCAAGAATACTGGAGTGGGTTGCCATTTTCTTCTCCAAAGGGACCTATAGAAAGAAAATGAAGTTGCTTAGTCGTGTCTGACTCTTTGTGAGCCCATGGACTGTAGCCTACCAGGCTCCTCCATCCATGGAATTTTCCAAGCAAGAGTACTGGAGTGGGAAATGGCAATCCACTCCAGTATTCTTGTCTGGAGAAGTCCATGGACAGAGGACCCTGGTGGGCTGCAGCCCATGAGATCACAAAGAGTTGGACATGACCGGGCGGCTAACACAGACACACACACACTTAAAGTAGTAAACAGTTAACTAAAGCAATGGTGTGACTTCCAACAGACAAGATGGCATAGATTCGTTTTCCCCTGCTCTGCCCTGCTAAGCATATCTATAAACCTGGAAATGGTTCAAGAGACAGTGCAAGGATAACTCTGAAATGTGTTAAGAAGAGTTGAGCTAGTTTGTAACACCAGGATGTGAGGCAGAGCATAGCAGCAAGGTGTCTTGAGTCTCTCTGCCCAACAGAGAATGACATTCAGCTCCAGCATTTTCAGATGGAAATGGTAGCAGAAGGTGGCTTAGGTATGTTGCTTCTCCCCCAACCCTTGGTGGAATGGGGGTAGCTTTGCCAGCATCAGTGGAGCAGGACACCACCTGCAAGAGGATCAACTGTGAGCCTCACTAGAAACAAGCATCCAGGGGAGATATTTCTTTCTATGGCCCCAAGACTCTTCTTTTTGCAGAGAGTTACTGAGAGGGGCAGGGAGACTAGGCAGGGAAATTCAGCTATAGCAGGCAGCCTGCTCAGGAAAGACCCTTTGTCTCCCAGGGAGACTCTTCTTCCCCACTCAGTCTCAGGACAACCAGGAGCCACTGATGAGGGATCCTACCACAGCCTTCTCCCACTGAGAGACACCCATGGGCTTCCTGAAGAATCTCTTTCAGTTCCCTCAGGTAGCACCAGCTGGGACCAGTGGAAGCCCCAGGGGCACTAGATAGAGCAAACTAACAAAAGTTAACAGTCTAAACCTCTAAAAGTTAGACTGCTATTGGAAGCACAGCCCATGGATATAAGCCAAAACCCACAGGCTGCATCTAGACAGGATGACTGCTTGTTAAATAAAAGATTTAAATAGGACTCAGAGTCTCCTAACAAAGCAGAGAATATGTCCAAGATAAGTATCAAATCATAACTCAAATGAGAAAAGACAGTCAATCCACTAATGTCAACACCAAGATGAATCAGTTATTGGAAATATCTGACAATGATTTTAAGGCAGCTATTAAGAAAATGTGTTGACAATCAACTAAAAATTCTCTTGAGACAAATGAGAAATTAGAAAATCACAGCCAAGATGTAAACTTATAAAAGAGAACAAAATGGAAATTGTAGAACCGAATGACACAATAATTGAAATTATAAAAACTCACTGGATGAACTCAATATTTAATTAAGTATAGATAATTGATAGAGGATTATACATTCATTTTTAAAATAGTCATTGAGAATTTACAAAGTGTGAAACAGTCAGATCTATTACCTGTAAAGACCTTCAGTGAAATAGAGGAGATGGGTATTAAAGAAATCATTGTAGTAATAATTCCAATTGTGACAAGTGCTATGGAGGAAATGCTACAAATGAGAAGTACACACAGTCATTCTCAAGGGTGTGGGATTTGAAGAGAAAATGAGGCAAACAGAAGATGATTCTTAAGGAGAGAGTTTTCTCTTTGAAGGGAGTTCAGTGAGTTTCCTGCTGAGTTCCTCCTGCCTTGACCAGCTCAAGATTGCCTCAGGCATCTGTTTCCAGTTCTCTTGTTAAGGCAGAGACTATCTGAAATCCTTATGCTTCCTCTGAACCTTAGGACTGTGATGAGGGGAGTTATGGGTGACGTGTAGGTTTCTAGTATGGATGATGGGGTGACTATGGCAACATTATTAAGACTGGTTGTAGAAGAAGAAGAAACAGACTTGGAACTGGACAAAAACGAGGTCACTTTTGCATGCACTGAGATGGAGATGCCCAGTTATCTGTTATACCCTCTGGCAGATAGATTTGTGGTTTGGAGCTTGGCAGAGATCAAAGTTAGTGATATGGATTTACTGGTCTTTAGCATAGATGGAAGTTAATGCAAGGAAGAAATGAGGTCACAGGAAGAGAGCATGAGAAAATGGTCTGGGACATAAATGTAGGAATTTGGAGAAGAGAGCCTGCAAAGAAGATGAATACAGAGAAAACAGAGAGAGGAAATAGAAGCCGGATAATGTTAAAGAAGGAAGGAAAGGTTAATGTCAAATGCTGCATAAATGTCAAGGAGGTAGAAGGACAAAAGCAGTTTGCAATGAGAACACTCAGTGCCCTTGGCAGGAGCAGTTTCAATAATTTTTAAATGGAAAAAATGGGAACAGGACATGTAGACTCTGTTTCTGGGAATCTGGCACAGAGAGAAAAATAAAAAGGGAGGGTCAAGGTAAAGATTTTGTTTTTGATTTTGCTATGAGAGCAGCAACTGGAATGTTTCCAGGCTAGGTAAAGAAGGCAAACCAGAAGGAAGAGGTTGGGACCCCAGTAAGAAAGGAAGTGACAGATGAGGCAATGGCCTTAAGTGTCTGTGAGAGCTGGGATGATGGAGCAGAGGAAGGGGCATTATCCTTCATGGGACGGGGAGGGAGAAATTCCTTTTCCAATGAGGGGAGGGTTATTCATAAAGGGGACAGGGATTGAAGTGTTATTACTTGAGCCACTTGAAGCTCCTTGTCAGGTGGAAACATTGTGTCCTGCTAAAAATAAAAGGAGAAGTCATGGCTGGTGAAAGTTTGGAAAAAATATTGGAAATCCTAAGAGGAATAAGGAAAAGGAAATTAGACATTTGCTGGGACTCACTGACTTACTAGTTGAGGTTAGAGGCATGAGTGTGATGAATTCTTTTAAATATTTCTTCAGCAGGTAGTTTTGATTGTGAATGTCAGCTGATCAGTTTTGGAATGGGGGTTTCAGGAAGTGTTGGCATCTAACCAAAGTTTTCAGAAACAAAGTGGAATATTTTGTAGCATTGTTACTGTCAGTGTTTACTTCCTGGCAAACCTTGCCACTTTACTAAGTGTATCTCTAATTAGTTGATTAAAAACATGTTTTTCTTTTATTTATTGTCCTGTAGGCACTAATCCATTGCCTACGGTGTGTACAGTACTTGATCTGTCCCAGCAGGGAAGCCTAGAAAAGTTGCAGTTCCTGCCTGCTATAAATTATCTGTTTGGAAGGAAATGATAAATAGTGCAACAATCAGGGAAGATAAGCAAAAATGAAAAAACAACTGTTATTTGTGTTAAGACTTACTACGTATCAGATGTTTTACAGAGGCAATATCAGGTAATGATTCAGAGTGTGGCCTCTGGAACCAGATTCTAAGTGCCTAATACATGATGGTGATGATTATCATCTGATTGATTTCACAACAAATACAGGGAATAGACATTATTATTCCCATTGTATAAACAAGAAAAGTGAAGCTAGAGGGGTTAGAGGATCTTGCCCAAGATCACGATTGAGGCAGATTAAGATTCTGATTTCTGATTGTGCCTGCATTTGTTTCCACGGACTCTGCTGTCACTCACTTCGTGTATAAAGTTGCACAAGTGGTATTGTCCTTAGAACTTTTGCTTGCAGTGTAGGAGGTATGCTCAGCATGTGGTGACACTAATCACAAAAAATGTAGTGATGAAAATGAGTCTTATGGAGGGATTTGTGTGTTTTAATTAGAGAAACAAAGTTAGAAAGACATTCCAGAAAGAGGAAATAATGTAAATCAAGCAACGGCCATGGGAATTACTTTCTTTTTTAAGGTCTGGAAAATGATACGGAGGTAATTCTACTGGAGTTGACCGCCATGTGTTGTGAGATGAGAGGGCAAATAACTGTATGACTGCCCTGAAAATTATTTGTTTTGTGAGCTTTTTTTTTACTTGCCTGTCCTTTTGATATTATTGCATTGTAAGAAAAATTGGAAATAATAATTTCTTCTCCTTTCAATTTAGATCAGTCCAGTGGGCCTATCCAGTTACATGGTCTTTCTTTCCCTATGAATCACTAACACTGAACACAATACTTGTGTACAGCAAAATTTGTACATTACTGCTTTCTTGTGGATTGCCTCTTATATACTAGCTATATTCCATTTGAATGGCTTTTGTTTCTAGATTTCCTAACTGGCTTCTTCATTTCCATCTTGACCCCTCTACAGTAAAGGCTCTTCCCATAGTCATGGTGATTCTTGGAAAATGTAAGTCCCATCACATGTGGACTGTTTAACATTTCCAATGACTTTTCTATTTTCTCAAAATAAAATTAAGTGTTCTTACTCTTGCCTATACAACCCTATAGACCTTGTCTCAGGCTAGCAACCTCTCTGACATTGCTGCTGCTGTTTCTTTCTCTATCCACATTGTCTGGTTCATCATTTCCTTCAGCTTTCTGCTCACATGCCATCTAATCACTGGGGTCTTTCCTGACTACTTTCTCTAAAATAATCCAGTTCTTTCCACCTCTCCTCACATCTGTCCTGGCAGCTTCTTTTATTCTTTAATTTGACTTTGTTAATATTGCTTATCACCATCCAATGTATTATATATTAATTTGTTTATTGCCTTTCTCTTTTCATTTGAGATAAGCCAATGAAAATGGGAACTTTGTTTGGTTTACAGTTCTCGATATACTATAAAGAACGTTGGCATTTTTTTGTTCATTCACTAAGTTGTATCCATCTCTTTTCAACCCTATGGATGGCAGTACATCAGGCTTCCCTGTCCTTCACTATCTCCTAAGTTTGCTCAAACTCATGTCCATTGAGTCAGTGATGCCATCCAACCGTCTCATCCTCTGTGTTCTCTTCTCCTCCTGTCCTCAATCTTTTCCAGCATCAGGGTCTTTTCCAATGAGTAGGCTCTTTGCATGAGATGGTCAAAGTATTGGAGCTTCAGATTCAGCATCAGTCCTTCCAATGAACACTCAGTGTTTATTTCCTTTAGGACTGACTGGTTTCATCTCCTTGCTCTCAAGGGGACTCTCAAGAGCCTTCTCCAGCAGTACAATTCAAACGCACCAATTCTTAGGCTCTCAGCCTTCTTTAGCTCAGTCGATAAAGAATCTGCCTGCAATGCAGGAGACCTGGATTCAATCCCTGGGTCAGGAAGATGCCCTGGAAAAGGAAATAGAAACTGACTCCAGTATCCTTGCCAGGAAAATCCTACAGTGCATGGAGTCACAATAGGACACGACCTAGCGACTAAACCAACCACCATCACAGCCTTTTTATGGTCCAACTCTTACATCCATACATGACTACTGAAACATCCATAGCTTTGACTATACAGATGTTTGTCAGCAACGTGATGTATTTGTTTTTTAATATGCTGTCTAAGTTTGTTATAGCATTTCTTATAAGGAGCAAGTGTCTTTTAATTTCATGGCTACAGTCACCATCCACAGTGATTTTGGAGCCCAGGAAGGTAAAAATCTGTCACTATTTCCTTTTTTTCCCCATTTACTTGCCATGAAGTGATGGGACCAAATGCCATAATCTTAATTTTTTGAATGTTCAGTCTTAAGCCAGCTTTTTCACTCTCCTCTTTCATGGTTATCAAAAAGCTTTTGAATTCCTCTTTACTTTCTGATATTCAGTTCAGTTCAGTTCAGTTCAGTCGCTCAGTGTGTCCAACTCTTTGTAACCCCATGAATCGCAGCACACCAGGCCTCCTGTCCATCAACAACTCCTGGAGTTCACTCAGACTCACGTCCATCGAGTCAGTGATGCCATCCAGCCATCTCATCCTCGGTCGTCCCCTTCTTCTCCTGCCCCCAATCCCTCCCAGCATGAGTGTTTTCCAATGAGTCAACTCTTTGCATAAGGTGGCCAAAGTGCTGAAGTTTCAGCTTTAGCATCATTCCTTCCAAAGAAATCCCAGGGTTGATCTCCTTCAGAATGGACTGGTTGGATCTCCTTGCAGTCCAAGGGACTCTCAAGAGTCTTCTCCAACACCACAGTTCAAAAGCATCAATTCTTCAGCGCTCAGCCTTCTTCACAGTCCAATCTCACAACCATACATGACTACTGGAAATACCATAGCCGTGACTAGATGGACCTCAGTCAGCAAAGTAATGTCTCTGCTTTTGAATACGCTATCTAGGTTGCTCATAACTTTTCTTCCAAGGAGTAAGCGTCTTTTAATTTCATGGCTGTAATCACCATCTGTAGTGATTTTGGAGCCCAAAAAGATAAAGTCTGACACTGTTTCTACTGTTTCCCCATCTATTTCCTGTGAAGTGATGGAACTGGATACCAGGATCTTCGTTTTCTGAATGTTGAGCTTTAAGCCAACTTTTTCACTCTCCTCTTTCAAGTTCATCAAGAGGCTTTTGAGTTCCTCTTCACTTTCTGCCATAAGTGTGGTGTCATCTGCTTATCTGAGGTTATTGAGATTTCTCCCGGCAATCTTGATTCCAGATTGTGTTTCTTCCAGTCCAGCGTTTCTCATGATGGACTCTGCATAGAAGTTAAATAAGCAGGGTGACAATATACAGCCTTGACGTACTCCTTTTCCTATTTGGAACCAGTCTGTTGTTCCATGTCCAGTTCTAACTGTTGCTTCCTGGCCTGCATACAGATATCTCAAGAGGCAGGTCAGGTGGTCTGGTATTCCCATCTCTGTCAGAATTTTCCACAGTTTATTGGGGTCCACACAGCCAAAGGCTTTGGCATAGTCAATAAAGCAGAAAGAGATGTTTTTCTGGAACTCTCTTGCTTTTTCCATAATCCAGCAGATGTTGGCAATTTGATCTCTGGTTCCTCTGCCTTTTCTAAAACCAGCTTAAACATCAGGAAGTGCACGGATCACATATTGTTGAAGCCTGGCTTGGAGAATTTTGAGCATTACTTTACTAGCATGTGAGATGAGTGCAATTGTGTGGTAGTTTGAGCATTCTTTTGCATTGTCTTTCTTTGGAATTGGAATGAAAACTGACCTTTTCCAGTCCTGTGGCCACTGCTGAGTTTTCCAAGTTTGCTGGCATATTGAGTGCAGCACTTTCACAGCTTCACCTATCAGGATTTGAAATAGCTCAACTGGAATTCCATCACGTCCACTAGCTTTGTTCATAGTGATGCTTTCTAAGGCCCACTTGACCTCACATTCCAGAATGTCTAGCTCTAGGTGAGTGATCACACCATTGTGATTATCTGGGTCATGAAGATCTTTTTTGTACAGTTCTTCTGTGTATTCTTGCCACCTCTTCTTAATATCTTCTGCTTCTGTTAGGTCCAGACCATTTCTGTCCTTTATTTTGCCCATCTTTTCATGAAATGTTCCCTTGGTATCTCTAATTTTCTTGAAGAGATCTCTAGTCTTTCCCATTCTGTTCTTTTCCTCTATTTCTTTGCATTGATCGCTGAAGAAGGCTTTCTTATCTCTTCTTGCTGTTCTTTGAAACTCTGCATTCAGATGCTTATATCTTTCCTTTCTCCTTTGCTTTTCGCTTCCCTTCTTTTCACAGCTATTTGTAAGGCCTCCCCAGACAGCCATTTTGCTTTTTTGCATTTCTTTTCCATGGGGATGGTCTTGATCCCTGTCTCCTGTACAATGTCACGAACCTCATTCCATAGTTCATCAGGCACTCTATCTATGAGATCTAAGCCCTTAAATCTATTTCTCACTTCCACTGTATAATCATAAGGGATTTGATTTAGTCCATACCTGAATGGTGTAGTGGTTTTCCCTACTTTTTTCAATTTAAGTCTGAATTTGGCAATAAGCAGTTCATGATCTGAGCCACAGTCAGCTCCTGGTCTTGTTTTTGTTGACTGTATAGAGCTTCTCCATCTTTGGCTGCAAAGAATATAATCAATCTGATTTCATTGTTGACCATCTGGTGATGTCCATGTGTAGAGTCTTCTCTTGTGTTGTTGGAAGAGGGTGTTTGCTTTTACCAGTGCATGTTCTTAGCAAAACTCTGTTAGTCTTTGCCCTGCTTCATTCCACCTTCCAAGGCCAAATTTGCCTGTTATTCTAGGTGTTTCTTGAGTTCCTACTTTTGCATTCCAGTCCCCTATAATGAAGAGGACATCTTTTTGGGTTTAGTTCTACAAGCTCTTGTAGGTCTTCATAGAACAGTTCAACTTCAGCTTCCTCAGCATTACTGGTTGGGGCATAGACTTGGATTACGGTGATATTGAATGGTTTACTTTGGAAACAAACAGAGTTCATTCTGTCGTTTTTGAGATTGCATCCAAGCACTGCATTTTGGACTCTTTTGTTGACCATGATGGCTACTCCCTTTCTTCTGAGGGATTCCTGCCCACAGTAATAGATATAATGGTCATCTGAGTTAAATTCACCCATTCCGGCCCTTTTAGTTCGCTGATTCCTAGAATGTTGACGTTCACTCTTGCCATCTCTTGTTTGACCAGTTCCAATTTGCCTTGATTCATGGACCGTCTGACATTCCAGGTTCCTATGCAATATTGCTCTTTATAGCATCGGTTCTATCACCAATCCCATCCACAACTGGGTATTGTTTTTGCATTGGTTCCATCCCTTCATTCTTTCTGGAGTTATTTCTCCACTGATCTCCAGTAGCATATTGGGCACCTACTGACCTGGGGAGTACCTCTTTCAGTATCCTACCATTTTGCCTTTTCATACTGTTCATGGGGTTCTCAGGTCAAGAATACTGAAGTGGTTTGCCATTCCTTTCTCCAGTGGACCACATTCTCTCCACCATGACCCGCCCGTCTTGCGTTGCCCCCTGGGCATGGCTTAGTTTCATTGAGTTAGACAAGGCTGTGGTCCTAGTGTGATTACATTGACTAGTTTTCTGTGAGTATGGTTTCAGTGTGTCTGCCCTCAGATGCCCTCTTGCAACACCTACCATCTTACTTGGGTTTCTCTTACCTTGGGTGTGGGGTATCTCTTCACGGCTGCTCCAGCAAACATAGCCACTGCTCCTTACCTTGGATGAGGTGTAGCTCCTCCCGGCCACCATCCCTGGCTTTGACATGGGGTATCTCCTCTCAGCCGCTGCCCCGACCTCGGATGTGGGGTAGCTCCTCTCGGCTGGTTCTGACATTAGGGCGGTATCATCTGCATATCTGAGGTTGTTGATATTTCTCCTGGAAGTCTTGATTCTAGCTTGTGACTCATTCATACTGGTTAACTATTCTTGGTATAATGCCAAGAGCATTGGCATGTAGTGGACTCTAAACTTGTCTATGCATGTATGTGCTTAGTCCCTCAGCTGTGTCTGACTCTTTGTGATCCCATGGACTATAGCCCATCAGGCTCCTCTGTTCATGGGATTCTCTAGGCAAGAATATTGCAGTGGGTAGCCATTCCATTCTCCAGGGGGTCTTCCTGACCCAAGGCTTGAACCTGGGTGTCCTGTACCACAGCTGGATTCTTTACTGTCTGAACCACCAGGGAAGCCTAAACAAATACTTATTGAATAAATGGAAATGAATAAATAAAACTATTCATACCAGTGGTAGTATATTTAATATTTTAAATTTATATTGGGGAGAAATATGTCATTAATATGGGAGCTATGCTGTACTAAAGTACTTCTCAAAATCATTGACTAAAACTTGTCATGCAATGCCAGAATTTGTGCCAGCAGGGCTATTTTCCTTATCTAAGTACTATTTAGTACAGTGAAAGCATTTCCTAAAACAGACATTAATATCTTTTTTTTTTAAAATTGAAAACCATTAATGTACAGTGGATACATGTCAATCTCAATCTCCCATTTCATCCCATTACCTCCCCTTCCTCCTTGGTATCTGGAAATTTGTTCTCTACATCTGTGTCTCTATTTCAAGTTGATCTGTACCATGTTTTCTAGATTCCACATGTAAGTGTTAATATACAGTATTTCTTTTTCTCTTTCCATGCATAAAATAGGTAACCAATGAGAATCTACTGTATAGCACAGAGAACTCTATTCAGTGTTTTATGACAACCTAAATGGGAAGTAAATCTAAAAAAGAAGAGATACACATATAACTGATTCATTTTGCTATATAGCAGAAGCTAACACAGTATGTAAAGCAACTATATGCAGATAAAAATTAATATAAAGTTTGGATGGGGTTAACAATCTAGGGATGTGAACAAATCAACAACAACAACAGTGACAAAATTTGCATTTTTCTTTTGGTGGAGTGGTGAGATTGTTGTGGAAAATCTGGGAGGGGTTATGAATGAGAAATCTAACATGAAAATAAGTTAAACTTCAAACCTCTGCTTGAGAGAGTCTAAGAAAGGCTAGAGTGGTTGAGATACAGTAGGAGAAAGAGAGTTATGAAATCCTCCTCAAACATCAACACAGTTTATGGACTTGGGTGGGTTCCCAACAACCACTCAAGGTCTGCCATTTCCCCTTGGGAATGAACCAGACTGTCTCTCCTTTTTCAGGAAGGAGTCAGGGATTGCTGTTTAGTCATCATAGTGATCTCTGGAGATAGAAGGGTAGACTATAGAACCCTCTGAGGAAATTCAGCATCCAAGTTTGTCTTTCTAGGTGTCCCTGATCTAATCAGTTTAACCTATTTATCTATCTCCTAGAGTCAAATGAAAACTGGCAAACAAGAGTATTGTTACTAACCTTGAATTCATGTCTTCTGAGTTTTTCATGTTTTACTTCATTGATTTACAGATGCCTAATAGCTTAGTCTTGAGAAGGCAATGGCACCCCATTCCAGTACTCTTGCCTGGAAAATCCCATGGATGGAGGAGCCTGGTAGGCTGCAGTCCATGGGGTCGCTAAGAGTCAGACATGACTGAGTGACTTCACTTTCGCATTTCACTTTCAGGCATTGGAGAAGGAAATGGCAACCCACTTCAGCATTCTTGCCTGGCGAATCCCAGGGTTGGGGGTGCCTAGTGGGCTGCTGTCTATGGGGTTGCACAGAGTCGGACATAACTGAAGCAACTTAGCAGCAGCAGCAGCAGCAGTAGCTTAGTCAAGGCTGAGAAAAACACAGTCTTGTACTAATAATAAATTATCAAAGACAACCAGACTAACCAGCCTTCTAGGATTTTGTGTTGAAGAGACTGGCAAATTGGCAAACAGTAGGTTTGTGGGTTGTCGCCGGCTTTTTACGTGTTGCCCACGCCCCCAAATTTCTTGTTTTGGCATGGCAGTCTTTTATAATGGTTCTATTACAAGTGAAGTTTTCAAATTTAGTATCAAGTGTATTATAGTAGAAATGATAGCTGCATACATTTGGTTGTCTACTAGACAAAAACATTAGTTAGAAGTTAGAACTTCCCTGACACCTAAGTTCCCTAGCAATCATGTAAACAGTGTGTTGTCTCAAGAGACTACAGTCACAGTGATGATATTCCTTTTTATATTTATGTTCTTAAGGAGATCTCCCTGATGGTAGAATATATGTCAAATCCCAGCAAACTTCCAGGTTGAGAATGGGAAAGGAATTCCTGGCCCAGTATTATTGGTCAACATAGAACTCATTATGTTAAACTGGGTCATATGTATTGCCTCCAATACTTGCCAGTTTTTTTCATTCAATAATGCCAACATCGCCCCTTCATCATGCAAACAAAATCAAAGCCTCAAATATTCTTCTGCAGATACTAATGATAGCAATCTCAGAGGGAGCCTAGTTTTTGTTTCAGCACTGTTGTCCCTCAGAGCATCATGTGGCATTCTGCAAATAAGGAATTTTAAATGAAAAGTGGTCAGCTGTCTCAGTGACTGCAATTGAAGTATTGGGATCTGGCCTGGGAGTGTCATCACTAGGATATCTGAGTTCACCAGTACATTGGATGCTTGGAGCAGAGCCCTGCCTGTTACCATCTGTTCACTCATCCCATGCCATCCTCTTTTTGCCATGGGGCTCAAAAGACTTCCTTCCCAATAAGGAGAAACTAGAAGCTCAAATTTGAATAACGTTATCGTGGTTAGTCATTCACTCACAGGTATTTACATTTTCTGGGACTCCGCTGGTGTGTGCACGGCTCCTGCATCTGCTGTATCCTTGGCCATTACGATCTAGTCAGAAGGCTTGCTGCTGCTATCAGGGGAGATGTCTGTACCCAAGATGCCCCTTGGGTAACTCAGTTTAACCTGTTCTCTATCTTTAAAATCTTTTACCCTGGGACAAGTAGCATGGATTTATCTCATAGGTGTGAGTGTGTAGCGGTGTTGTAGATATATCATTGTTTTAATTTGCAGTTAAAAGATGATCAATGATGATAGCATCTTTTCCTATGTTTATTTTTCATCTGCATATCTTCTTTCATGAAAAACCTATTCAGATTTTTTTGCTCCTTTAAAAAAATTGGATTGTTTTTATATTTATGCTTGAGTTTTAAGTGCTTTTTGAATATTTTGGATACCAGTGCTCTATCAGATAAGTATTTTGAAAACATTTT
The DNA here is from genome assembly GCF_001704415.2 of Capra hircus. NCBI lineage: Eukaryota > Metazoa > Chordata > Mammalia > Artiodactyla > Bovidae > Capra > Capra hircus. Next base: position 53,595,441 of record NC_030828.1, on the reverse strand, counting down.
CCCTAAGTTTATCACTTATATTTTGATATAATAAGCCCCCTACCTACGAACTTTCAGGTTATGAGCTTTCCAAGAGCCAAAATACGTTCCCATGTTCAATCATGTAAGTTAGTTCATGTGTCTGGCGTACATTGTCACATGTATGCATCCTCTACAAGAGGTTGTGATTTTCTGCACTTTGCAGCACTGTTGTGCAACATGAGGTGCTTACTAATGAAGACCTCATAGAACTGGAAGCCCAGAGAAAGGCCAAAGAGAGACAAGAGGAAGAAAGAACCAAAGAGATTCTCAACACAGAAAATGGTGAGGAGGCTTTCTTGATTTGAAGAGGCACTGTTAGTTTTTGAGGCCCTGGACCCAAATGTAGCATGGTACATGAAGGTTGCAGCAGCCATTCAGAATGCAATCCAGTGCAACCATGAGCAGAAAAGAAGAGCTACTACCCAGATCAGTTCAGTTCAGTCGCTCTGTTGTGTCCAGCTCTTTGAGACCCCATGAATTGCAGCATGCCAGGCCTCCCTGTCCATCACCAACTCCTGGAGTTCACTCAAACTCACGTCCATCGAGTCGGTGATGCCATCCAGCCATCTCATCCTCTGTCGTCCCCCTCTCTTCCTGCCCCCAATCCCTCTCAGCATCAGAGTCTTTTCCAATAAGTCAACTCTTCGCATGAGGTGGCCAAAGTACTGAAGTTTCAGCTTTAGCATCATTTCTTCCAAAGAACACCCAGGACTGATCTCCTTTAGAATGGACTGGTTGGATCTCCTTGCAGGCCAAGGGACTCTCAAGAGTCTTTTCCAACACCACAGTTCAAAAGCATCAATTTTTCAGTGCTCAGCTTTCTTCACGGTCCAACTCTCACGTCCATACATGACCACAGGGAAAACCATAGCCTTGACTAGATGGACCTTTGCTGGCAAAGTAATGTCTCTGCTTTTGAATATGCGGTCTAGGTTGGTCATAACTTTCCTTCCAAGGTTTCTCGGTGCTGTCTCCGATCTGGCGATCTACTGACCGTATTCTTGAGTGTCAAGATGCGATTATGTGAACAAACCTTTGAAATGAGCCTACCCCGATATCACTGGATTATTTTTTCAAGAGGGCAGACTGAATTGAATCCAGCAAGGAACCAGAACCTGTGTCATCAATGTCAGGCATGAATGAAATTGCAGCCTGCTCTCTTTCTCCTATTGCTAAAGATACTTCAGCTCTACCATCTCCTTCCTCCTCTCCTTCCTCCAGTCATTAACTCTTCTTGCTTGTTCACTCGATGGCAGCCCCTTTTATGCCAGCCATTGTACTGTACTTTTCAAGGTACTATACTGTAAGATTAAAAATATTTTATTTATTTTTTATGTTACTTCTTTTTATGTATTATTTGTGTAAAAAGTATAAATTTATTACAGTACCATACTATATATCTGATGGTGTTATTTGGGTACCTAGGCTAACTTGATTGGACTTATGAATCAACTGGACTTACAAATGGGCTCTTGAAATGGAACTCATTCATATGTAGGGGACTTACTGTACTTTTAACAATGTGTTTTGGAGAGCAGAGGTTTCTAATTTTAACAGAGTCTAACATCAAATTTTCTTTAAAATTCATGAATTGAACTTGTACCCATAATCTCATCACTAAACTCAAGCTTGTCTAGATTTTTTTCTGTTTCCTTCTAGATATTTTGTAGTATTGAATTTTATATTAAATCTATGCCTCATTTGAAGGTAATTTTTGTGAAAGGTATGAGGTATATGAAGGGGTTTATACATTTATTGTATATGGGTATCCAGTTGTTCCAGCACCATTTACTAAAAAGTCCATCCTTTCTACATTGTATTGCCTTTGGTCCTTTGTTAAAGAATTTGCCTTTGTTTGTATGGGTCTGTTTCTGGCTTTCTATTTTGTCCCACTGAACTATTTGTTTTCTTTTACCAACACCACACTGTCTTGTTACATTGAGTCTTGAAGTTAGCTTTAATAGTATATGTCTTCCAGTTTTGTTCTTTAGTATTGTGCTGACTATCTCATGTTTCCATATAAAACCCTTAAAATTAGATTTTACAAACTAACGTTAGAATTTTGGAGAAGATTGTGTTGAATCTATAGATCAAGTTGGGAATAAATTACATCTGAGCAATGTTTTCTTCCTATACATGAATATCAAGTATCTTTTCATTTATTTAGATCTTCTTTGATTTCTTTTATCAGAGTTTTTTAGTTTTTCTCATATAGAGCTTATAATATTTTGTTAGATTTTTACATGATTTTCCTGTAAATAGCATTATATTTTTAACTGAAAAATTCAATTGTTTATTGCTGCTATATAGGAATCAACTAACTTTTGTTTTAAATTATGTATCCTGAAACCTTGATATTATCACTTATATGTTTCAGGAGTTTCTTGGTCTGTTATTTGGGATTTGGTATAGACACTCTTATCAACTGTGAGCTAAAGCCATTTTATTTCTTCCTTTTCAATCTGTATATCCTTTCTTATTATACTAGATAAGACTTTCAGTTAATGTCTCTTGTTTCCTATTTTAGGGGGAAGCATTCAGTTTCTCTCCATTAAGAACAATGTTGGTGTAGATTTTTGTGAATGTTCTTGAGAGGAAGGTCCCCTCTATTCCTAATTGCTGAGAATTTTTTTCATGAATGGGTATTGGGTTTTATCAAATGCTTTTTCTTTTTCAGCCTGTTAATGTGATAGATTACATTAGCTCATTTTCAAATGTTGAACAAGCTTTGCATACCTGTAATAAATCCTTTTTTTGGTCATGGTGCATAGTTCTTTTTATACATTTTTGGACTCAGTTTGTTAATATTTTGTTGAGGAATTTTGCCAATAGGCCAATATCTTTGATTCCCTTTTCTGTGTGAATGGTATCTTGGCTGAATATTTGATTTTGGGATAGTATAGTCTTTGCCTCTTTGGAGAATAAGGGTGAGATGACAGGTTGTCAGGCTCCTTTGAAACCACTCAGTTTCCAGTTCTTCTTAGCTGCAAAGTCTAGAGTTCTTCTAAACTTTGAAGTAGGAAGTATAAGAAAGAACCAGTCCATCTTTTCAGGGGTAAGTTTCCCCAGCCAAGCTTTCTCCATTAGTGCAGAGCTTTGATATTTCCTCTGAGAGCCTGCATACTTGGTCCTCAGACTGTTGTCAAGAACAATGCACAAGAGAGTTGGTTAAGGGCTTCTCTCTGTCTCTCTCTCATTTTCTCTCTCAGGAGAGCCTAAAGCCTGAATCCTTATTCATACTCTCTAGTCTCTCTGCCTGCTAAATCTAAGCACTGCAAAACACAAAACTAAGGAAAATTAATTGGCAATTAGCTTCCAATGAAAGAGGAAGAGAACAAAACTTATAGTTAGCACAGTAACTTCCTATAATCCCTGTCACATTGTAATCTATTTAGCTCCTCTTTCTCTGCTTCCCAGTGTCTAATAAATTTCATTTAATACCTTTTAAATGAAATAGTACAATGCATCAGACAAGCCGCCATTTTTGGTGTCAGCTATACATAAACTTTAAACTTAGAAAAGTATTTTACATATAGCATGGGATTCAATTTCAGCCTGAACTTTACCGATACAGACAGTACAGACAGAAGTAAAATGACTCCACGCAGCTTAATCAGCAACAGGGGCCTTGGCAGAAGTGCCTGGAAGTGAGCTGTCATTGAAGTGGACAAGTGGAAGAAGAGGAAATGGCAGAGTCAAGTGATAATAGGCAGGACCAGTTCAGGAATGCAGGTGAGACCACTCTGAATATCTCCAAAAAGAGTTCACGATATTTTACACAAAACTGGAGATCTTATGGGGATGGAAATTTAGTAGCAAAACTAGCAAAATTCAATCACGACTCGTAATATGATACCCTTTTATTAATGAACACCCCCGTGTGGCTTAGGTGACTCAGGTTACACAGTATTAGAGTGTGAAGAATAACTGTCTTAACAATTATATTTAACAAGCAAGTAGATCTACTTTATCTTTTAATCCATGTTCTTTGGTCTTCGGTATCTTTCCTTTGTGTGATTTAAAGAGGAGAATTAATTAACACATTTTAATAAACATCTCATTATTTGCTTGGAGAATATGACTTTATAAAGTATGCAGGATCACTTGATCAAGGGAAAGGAATCTTTAGATGGTCAACACCTGCCAGTGTTCATTTATAAGGAGGCAAAACCTTTTCCTCTGTTATTTTTGCTGTCTTCCTGACACATTCAGCAGACCTTGACAAGTACAGCACATAAAGCTTATTTCTGTAGTGATAGGAGTAGTACTCCCCTCCTGCCTAAGAAACCTTTATAGGCAAGGCTTCGTTCAGTTCCACAAAAATGAGCTGAGACAGCCTTACAGCTTGCAAAACGTAGCTCGCTAGCCTTGCTTCATTTCACTGGGTTTCTGAAAGCAGTCGTGAACCATTGTTGCACCGAGTTATCTCTTCAATTCATCCATCAGTTTGGGGTACCATTTTTTTTCTTTTCTTTTTCTTTTTTTTTTTTTTTTGATGGAGATTGGATTGCTTAGGAACCAAGATAGAAGTATTTGAAATCTAGGTCTTTGGTGCTTGGGAAGGAGTTCTTTGTGCTTTTCCTACCCGTAAACTCTTAATTTGTATTCATTTACAGTGTTTTAGTTTCTTATACACAAAAAATGGATTTTCCACAGTTGATGAGAAAAGTGAAGAGGAGTGTGAATTTTTGCTGAGCTTAGAGCTAACCTGCTTGAGTGACTAGGAGCATCTTAGAAATACATACTGTCAAGTGTAAGAATGTGATGTAATCTTTGGGGGAATAGAGTATTGTTTGGGTTCTAGGAAGAAGGGATTTGTTTCATTTGATTTGGCAGATAGTATTATATATCTGACAGATAGTAGAGTTGGAAAAAATACAGTTTCTTCTCCTTTCCCTTGCCTTGCATAAAGAAAAGATTAAGATAAAAATAAATGATTTTAAATACTTTAAAATAATACTCTTTCCTTTAATTACATAGAATTAGAATTGAGAATGTGAACTTCATTTGGTATTCGACAACTGAGTTGGAAAATCATTGTAACTTTGCTAAGATTGGTGCAAAGCAGTGTTTCTCAATGTTCTGATCAGCATCATTTGGGAAATTGTTAGAAGTGAAAATTCTTAGACTTCATCCCAGACCTACTCAATCAGAAGCCCTGGGGTAGATGCCCAGCCATCTGTATTTTAATAAGTCCTCTGAATTATTATGATGTATGATAAAGAGAATCCCTGGTGTAGAACACAGGCCTTTCTTAATGCCTTTGCAGCTCATTTATTGCTAGGAGCCTGGAAGAAGGTGCTACCGTTCCATTTCACACATGCCATGCTAATGAAATGTATATTTCCAAGATCAGTTTGATGGATAATGCTGTATCTAATTAATTCCTGCTTAGACCTTAAGTGCTAAGAGAGTCTACTTTTGTGGAAGGGTAGATTAGGGTCAAATCTTGCATATTGAAGGGGGAAACATAGTCATTTTATTAATAGAGAATATACATGGTGAATTAGGGTGTAATATTATATCAGTGGAGATTAAGGGTAAACATGAGATGTTTTTTATGCCAGTGTCAGTCACGTTCTCAATGAAGTTTAATCTGACCACCATAGGTGAAGTAGCAAATGCTTTCAACCCCGTTCTGGCTATTCCTTCTCCCCATAATCATGTCTGCTTGTTTTTTTTTTTTTTTCTCTTCCACTTATTACTTCTATTCTATTCTAATTTTCTGATTTATTATTTTTGGTATTTATTGTCTCCCCGCCGCAACCGAAGAATGCGAACTTCTTAAGGGATGGTATATTTTTCACTCTCTTGGTATCAGTGATAATGAGAGAAAGATAAATAAAACAGTGCCTGACACATAGTTGCTGTTGTTTAGTCACTAAGTCGTGTCTGCCTCTTTGCAACCCCTGCCAGGCATAGTAAGTACTCAATAAATATTTGTGCATGACTAGAATATATAGTGTTTATATCCTTGCCACTGTAAGAGTGAAGAGTTGCAGGAATATAACCAAATGAAGGAGATAATTCACCTGAGGTTGATGTGGGGAAGCACTATGCTATTTGTCCAAGTTATGGGGTTTCCTTATTGCACTAATGATGTTACAGTGAACCATGTTACAGGCAAATAATGTAAATCTTAATTAGGAGTGGAGTAGCAAGTGTTCCAGCAGACTTGTACACTAGAGGAGGATTAAAGCAGGAAGTTTGGGAGGATCTTTTATTGTAGACAAAGAGGTCCCAAGGACTTTTAATGAAAAAAATAGGTGTATACATAAAAAAGACTGTCTTATAAATAAAAGAGATTGTATTGGATTGTAAATTCATGAATTTGGGGGGTCATGCATATCTGGAGGCTTCACTGAGGAATCACAACTGGAAGGTAGTGGCTTTCATGAATGATTGTTATTTTGACATGTCTTGACTGTTTTTCTTCCTCCTTGGTGCTTCTCAGCAGCTCACCTGAAGGGATTAGGGTGCTTAGAAGATGAAGATAAGCACAGAGTATATTGGATTAAGATTTTATTATTACAATCTTTAACTGATGGAAAATACTTTTCAAAATAATTTTCTTCACAATATTTTTGTCCTAGGTGGTAAATGTAAGAATGTTATAGAATGCTGAGAAAGGTGGATAAGTTAAATAGTTAAACACAATTCTATATTGTGTGTGTGCTCTGTTGTGTCAACCCTGTGACCCCATGGACTGTAGCCCACCAGGCTCCTCTGTCAATGGAATTTTCCAGGCAAGAATGCTTGAGTGGGTTGCCATGTCCTCCTCCAGGGAATCTTCCTCCTGACTCAAGGATTGAACCCACGTCTCTTGAGTCTCCTCCATTGGCAGGTGGATTCCTCTAAATTACACTCCTGTCCCACCAGTAACACTTACAAGGAATACTTTTTTTTTTTTCAAAGTTATGATTTCAAATATTTTCTTTTACTGAAGAGAATGCTAATTATTGAAAGGATGCATTTAACTTTAGTCATATTTGTAGCCTGAGACTCACTTAGGTTCAGGTGAATTTGCTTCAGTAACTAAAGATAATTCTGTTAACAGTGTTTAACACAATTCACCATGGTAGATTCTGAAAAAATTAAATGAACAGCGAGCCACCATTTTTTAAAACTGTTTTATGTTTATCCCTGGGCTTTTCCTGTTCACAGCCCAGTAACAATTAAGAAACATAACCGTTTCCCTAAGCTGTGGCTATTCATTTCAGCTGTCACCGACACCCGCTCTGGTGAACAAGAATGCCCGTGAAAAGAGCCATGTTGGCTTCTGTCCTTTGGGAGACTCCAGAGACAACTTAGCATCTGGCAGATGGAAAATAAAAATAGTGGCTGTGTGCTTTGCTAATTATAGACTTCTAAAACAATAGCTATGTCAGGAAAACACTTGTTAAAAAAATGAAAAGCAAAGCATAACTATTTACAAGTTTCTTCAGAGGAACATTCTCGCGTTAGGTGTTAAACTTGAGTGCTTGCTAAAAAAGTCATTTTTAGCAGAAGGAAAGAAAACTGCATCCCCAAACATGTCTGTGTGCATGTGCCCATGTGTGTGAGTGAGGTGAGAGGTAAAGAGGCAGAAGAGAGGGAACAGGAGGCAAGCCAAGAGGCTGAGAGAGGGAGAAGGGGAGAGAGAGACTGATGGATTTCCTTGCCAGGAGATTTTGATGACACTTGTTTTCCTGAAAGCAGAGACCCATGTAGCAGGGGGAGCAAAGGTTTAGGACCCATGGATCTTGAGTGACAGTTTCAGTAAGAAGAGGATCCTCCAATTTTCTTTGTTGAAAGAGTAGAAGTGGGAAATTTATGCATGGGTTCAACTGTTGGCTTCTGATACCTGTTGGCTTTGAATATCTGTGTGCCCTACAACTTGGGAAATGCCTGGATGCGAAATATTAATATATGTGGAGATGAAAGAGATGTCCAGAATTTTGCAGAACATTTGTAAAATATGAGGGGCTTTCTGTCTCCAGATAACCTTAAACTTGATCTGTATCAGTGAGTTAGCTGAATCTTCAAGGAGCTAGACTGTGTTTGTAACTGATGGTATAAACACACTCAATTCTATTTCAAGGTTGCATATTTTTCTGGCTGAAGTTAACTCAATATTGAGTAAAGCAAATTAACAGTGTAAAATAGTTATTTTCCAGAAATTTATATTTTAAAATGTGACCTCATTAACATTATTTTTTAATTCTTCTGTGGTGTAACTTTAGGACTTGATATACATTTCATTAATAGCAGCAACCATTGTATCTAGTTAATGGTTCTGGTAAATTTAACCTTTAGTGGGGTAAGGGAGAGGAGGCCATTAACCAAATTAGTAACAATTGCTCTTGTAGACAAAGGCCTCTGAACACAGGCTGTGGATGTGGTCTGCTCTAGGGGACAAAGAACCAGGGACATGTCTTATCTTTAAAGGGTTTTGAAAACAATTATCAAATTAGGTGAAACTCTCTTATTTATTATCATAAAACACTCAGACAATTCTAAATGTCAATTCATTTAAGACGTTAATTTTCCTAAATAGTAGAATCAATCAGGTGTTGTGTGAGGATTACACTCATAATCAATATGCCTGAAGGCTTTCCTAAAACAGTTTGGATATTAAACTGCATCAACTTCCCCCTTTGCCCCACCATATGTTTTTTTCCTACTAAGTCAGGTAAAGGAAAGCTGATGAGTTCATAGATTAATTTCTTTCAGATAACTCTGGACTAGAAATTTTTCCATCCTCTGTAAAGCCTTGTAGCAGCACTAGTGAACAGGAATCAAGCTTCAGATTTTTACTCTCAGAAGGAAAAATGACTCATACATCTTACACTGATTTTATTAGATCCTTGTCAGATGTGGTCTTGAATCAAAAGCAGGCATTATAGAGAAAATGCAATAGTCTGCAGTTCTTTTCTGGAGTTAGATTGGGTGGTTAGAGATTGCACTGGTCAATCACTGATAAGAAAAGGAGCTTTGTGGATTTTACACATGATAGTTCAGTTCAGTCGCTCAGTCATGTCGGACTCTGTGACCCCATGAACTGCAGCTTGCCAGGCCTCCCTGTCCATCACCAACTCCCAGAGTTTACTCAAACTCATGTCCATCAAGTCAGTGATGCTATCAAATTATCTCATCCTCTATCATCCCCTTCTCCTCCTGCCTTCAATCTTTCCCAGCATCAGGGTCTTTTCAAGTGAGTCAGTTCTTCGCATGAGGTGGTCAAAGTATTAGAGTTTCAGCTTTAACATTAGTCCTTTCAATGAATATTCAGGACTGATTTCCTTTAGGATGGACTGGTTGGATCTCCTTGCAGTCCAAGGGACTCTCAAGAGTCTTCTCCAACACCACAGTTCAAACGCATAAATTCTTCAGTGCTCAGCTTTCTTTATAGTCCAACTCTCACATCCATACATGACCACTGGAAAAACCATAGCTTTGACTAGACAGACATTTGTTGGCAAAGTAATGTCTCTACTTTTTAATATGCTGTCTTGGTTGATCATAACTTTTCTTTTAAGGAGCAAGTGTTTTTTAATTTCATGGCTACAGTCACCATCTGCAGTGATTTTGAAGCCCCCCAAAATAAAGTCTGTCACTGTTTCCATTGCTTCCCCATCTATTTGCCATGAAGTGATGGGACCAAATGCTATGATCTTAGTTTTCTTAATGTTGAGTTTTAAGCCAACTTTTTCATTCTCCTCTTTCACTTTAAGCAAGAGGCTCTTTAGTCTTCTTCACTTTCTGCCCTAAGGGTGGTGTCATCTGCATATCTGAGGTTATTGATATTTCTCCTGGCAATCTTGATTCCAGCTTATGATTCATCCATGCCAGCTTTTCTTATGATATACTCTGCATAGAAGTTAAATAAGCAGGGTGACAATATACAGCCTTGACGTACCCTTTTCCTGATTTGGAACCAGTCTGTTGTTCCATGTCCAGTTCTAACTGTTGCTTCATGACCAGCATACAGATTTCTCAAGAGGCAGGTCAGGTCATCTGGTATTTCCATCTTTTGAAGAATTTTCCACATTTTGTTGTGATCCATAGAGTCAAAGGCTTTGGCATAGTCAATAGAGCAGAAGTAGATGTTTTTCTGGAACTCTCTTGCTTTTTCTGTGATCCAGTGGATGTTGACAATTTGATCTCTGGTTCCTCTGCCTTTTCTAAATCCAGCTTGAACATCTGGAAGTTCATGGTTTATGTCCTGTTGAAGCCTGGCTTGGAGAATTTTGAGCATTACTTTGCTAGCGTGTGAGATGAGTGCAATTATGCGGTAGTTTGAACATTCTTTGGCATTGCCTTTTTTTGGGGATTGGAATGAAAACTGACCTTTTCCAGTCCTGTGGCCACTGCTGAATTTTCCAAATTTGCTGGCATATTGAGTGCATCACTTTCACAGCATCATCTTTTAGGATTTGAAATAGCTCAACTGGAATTCCATCACCTCCACTAGCTTTGTTCTTATTGATGCTTCCAAAGGCCCACTTGACTTCACATTCCAGGATGTCTGGAATAGTGGTAGATATCTAGGAGATCTAAGTGGAGAGCTTTGAGGACATGCGAGTGTGTGTTTGTGTGTGTGTGTGTGTGCACACGTGTACACACATATGCATAGGGATATACAATTGAGTAAGCATGAAATGAGAGGACTTGAGAAGCAAGTTCCATGTAGTATAAAAAAATCTGAGTAACTTAAGGTTTGTGCTGGTAACCTGGGAGTCCAGGCCTGAAGAATAGGATGTGAATGAAGGGATCTGTATTCAGAACAGGGAAGGCAGAGGAAAATCCAGCCAGAATACCAAGACCTGGCAGAGTTCCACCTTGACAAAAGGAAAACAGAATTCCTGCTAGTGTGGAAGTGGGCCAGGACTCAGACCACTGTCACATCCAGTGTGTCTTCCAGCATGAAAACACAAAACAGTTGGGAGATCAAACACATGTGGACATTTTTTAGCCTTTTTTTAACTAAATATCTTTTCCATTTCCCATAAATTTCTTTTCCATGCTTTTGAAACTCCTGCTCTCATTGCCTTTCCCCTCAGAATAAAAATAAATTCCTAATTTTTAATGATCATAAAAGTTACAGAGGGGATCTCCTTCAACTGTCTACCAACAGATACAGATTTGGCTCGGTCTACACTCACTCTAAAAAATTTCTTTCTCTCTATTACAGTGAAATATACCTTGGAATCTCCTAATATTCTTCCAAGTTTTGCTTTTGAGCTCATCTCCTCCCTCCTCAGGGATCTTAATGTACTGATCATTTCCTCTTTCTTGTGTCTTCAATTTCTCCCTACTTTCTTCCTCCCAGAAGAATTGAAAAACTCAAGTCTCTTCCATCACAAAACAAACACAAAACATCTGCTTTCTTTACCCTCCCAGTACTCTGTAACTTGCTGTAATCTGGCTTCTGTGTCCACTCAGTTACTGAAATTATTTTCATCCAGGTCACCAAATATATCATTATTAAATCTAGTAGATACTTTTCAACTTTTTCTAAACTGAACCACTGTCACTCTCTCTCCTTTAAATACTCCTTGCTTTATCTTCTGTTACCCACTGCCTTTTTTTTTTTTTTTTTCAGAGTTTTCTGACAGCCACTGTACATCTGCTTTGCATGGTCTTCTGCTTCTTCTACCAGGAATTTCAGCCCCACCTCTTTCCCTGCCTTCTTACTTGCACTTTTGCTTTATCCACATCACCCCCACTCTTCCTAAAATCAGTTTTGTTCTTACACAGTCCCAGAAGTTTTTCCTGAATTTTGAAATCTGTGTTCTGTTCAAGTTTGTATGCTTCCATAGCACATTTTCTTCAAATAGCGCTCACCACTGTGATATTGTAATCGCCTGTATATGCACCTGTTTTCCTCATGTTATTGCTGCTCAAATTATGGCATGGAAACGCTCAGCATCAGCTTTGCCTGAGAACTCCTTAGAAATGCAGAATCGTGGGCACCACCTCAGACCTACTAAATCAGAACCTGCCTTTAAACAACATCCCAGGGGATTCTTATCCACATTAAAATTGGGAATCTTGGTGCGGTCATAGTAGGCATTTGATAAAGATTTGTTCGGTGAAATAGAAAAATCCTTATGTACCCAAAAAATCTGGACAGAAGAAAGCAAATGGGATGGATTGTCTTAAGGTTAAAGTGATATATTTAGATGGAAAAGGAAAAAGAATACTCCAGTATTCTTGCCTAGAGAATCCTGTGAACAGAGGAACTGGGTGGACTGCTGTCCATAGGGTCGCATAGAGTCAGACACGACTGAAGCGACTTAGCGTGCATGCATGCATTGGAGAAGAAAATGGCAACCCACTCCAGTGTTCTTGCCTGGAGAATCCCAGGGACGGGGGAGCCTGGTGGGCTGCCGTCTATGGGGTCGCACAGGGTTGGACACGACTGAAGTGACTTGGCGGCAGCAGCAGCATATATTTAGAAAGACACAACTTAAAAGTACTGCTGAATTGAGAAGGCTCTTTTGCTCAGGTTCAGAAGACAATTGCACACAGCTGCTCTGCATCTACTTAATGCAAAGATGAGGGGGTGTGAGTGAGTGAGGGCACGCGTAACAGAGGGAAAGAGAGAAACAGAAAGAAGAAGGAAAATAAATGTAGTTTAGCTAGTGAGCTTTGGAAATCCTCACTGGTTAAATTTCCTCTGACTGCAGAGCCCCATGGAGTCACTGTCTCAATGGAAACTCCTAGAAGATGCCGAATTCAGAAGTTCCTCCTAAGGCAACACCAGGTCTGTTGATTTTATTCCATTTAAAAAATTGTCAGAACAGGTTTTGCATTTGGTTAATATTTACTGCTACACAACTTACATAACTTGCAACATGCTCTGCCATCTCATGATAATTCAAAGGAGGGTCAGTAAACTAGGCCCCAAGGCCCCAGTTCAGCCTTAGCCTGTTACTGAACAGCCAAAAAGCTAAGAATGGTTTTCACTTCTTTAAAGGGTTTTTAAGAAAACAAAGAATAAAATATGACAGACCTAAGTAGCCCTCCAATCCTAAAATGCTTACTGTCTGTGTCTTTACAGAAAATGTATGATAGTCCTAACTCAAAAATTAACACCAAGATCCATGACACTATCAGAACCATTTTAGGGCACAATCACGCAACAAGGGAACTATTCACTAGCAAGAAAAGATCTTTTAGTTGCCATCTGCCATAGCCCTGGTGTGAATGTACACCCCTCCTCCCCTTTCCCTTTCTCTAATATTGACCAGAAACTCCTGGATAATTTTCTTGTTTTTTTTTTTTTTTTTTTTTGCACAATCATTATCACAGAAAATAAGGAAAATATATTGAACTCTTAACAATTCCTTGCTTCTGTTTAAGGGGTAGTATTTAACAAAATTTATTTTGTTTGAAAAATACTCTTCCAGTTTTCACTTAAATTTTAGAAAGAAATCATTACTCTGCCAGAAAAAATTAACTTTTCAATAAGTAAGTGCAGTCATTTCAGAGTCTTGCATTTGTATGTCAGTTTGGGTATGTTAGTTTACAACAGCTTCTGGCTTCACTTCTTATGCACACAGTGGTAGCAGTGCTTAGGAAAATACTTTATTCCTACTGAGAAAGTGGATTCTCATTATAATTTGATGTAAAGATGGCAGTTTGTGCAAAAGATCCCAAGATTTGACTGGGAGGACATTCAAATTATAGGGTGGAAAGGTCTCTCTATCCCTGCTCAGAGTATGTAAAGAAATTTGTTTTAAAATTTCTCAATAGTTTGATCATGTGATATGTGCATATGTGAGTGTAATTTTTGACACATTGCCTACTTATTTTGGTTAATGAAGTGAAAAATGCTTTCTCTAAGTGATTTTATATGATTTTTTTCTGTTTAGTCTGGGAATTATGACCTTATGTACATGTAAAATGTAAAATTATCTCTTATCATATTTGTGAAGTAATATTTTGGAAGCACCTATTGGTATTCATAATTTCTTAGGCCTGCCCAAGCTAGATAATCTGAAATTAAGTAAAAGTGATTTTTAGGGAGCTTTTGTGTATGATCATATGCAAGTTTCCCTGGGTTTCCCTGATAGCTCAGTTGGTAAAAAATCTGCCTGCAATGCAGGAGACCCTGGTTCGATTCCTCTGTCAGGAGGACATGCTGGAGAAGGGATAGGCTACCCACTCCAGTATTCTTGGGCTTCCCTTGTGGCTCAGCTGGGAAAGACTTTGCCTGCAATGCGGGAGACCTGGGTTTGACCCCTGGGTTGGGAAGATCCCCTGGAGAAGGGAAAGGGAAAGGCTACCCACTCCAGTATTCTGGCCTAGAGAATTCCATGGACTTGTATAGTCCATGGTGTCACAAAGAGTCAGACACTACTGAGTGACTTTCACTCACTCATATGCAAGTTATGGAGGGAGGAAATACTCATGACAATAGAAATTATCCCCTAAGTTAAATTTCCAGATATTTTGTCTTTATTTCCTCTTCAATGCTGAGTGCTTATGCTTGGAAAAATAACTTTACAAAGTACATGTGTCTGTGAAATTATTTGAAAACAGTTTTAATTGTTAGGGTTTCTATGATTAGACTTGAATCAAACTTATCCCCCTTCTGTTTTATACAACATATAATGTGACCCAGAGGGTGCTTTATAAAACTTAATATGTTTAAGGAATCATTAATGATGTTAATTAAGTTTGATCTTGCCTGTAGGATAGAACAATCTTCAAAAAATTAAAAAAAAAAATTAGTTTGTGTAACATTCCAGGCTAATTTTCTCCATATTACATAGCATCCCCAAAGTTAAGGTTAGTCAAGGCTATGATTTTTCCAGTGGTCATGTATGGATGTGTGAGTTGGACTGTGAAGAAGGCTGAGCGCCAAAGAATTGATGCTTTTGAACAGTGGTGTTGGAGAAGACTCTTGAGAGTCACTTGGTCTGCAAGGAGATCCAACCAGTCCATTCTGAAGGAGATCAGCCCTGGGATTACTTTGCAAGGAATGATGCTAAAGCTGAAGTTCCAGTACTTTGGCCACCTCATGCAAAGGGTTGACTCATTGGAAAAGACTCTGATGCTGGGAGGGACTGGGGGCAGGAGGAGAAGGGGATGACAGAGGATGAGATGGCTGGATGGCATCACGGACTCGATGGATGTGAGTCTGAGTGAACTCTGGGAGTTGGTGATGGACAGGGAGGCCTGGCATGCTGCGATTCATGGGGTCACAAAGAGTCAGACACGACTGAGCAACTGAACTGAACTGAATTGAAAATTTGGTTATAAGATGTCTTGCATTTAGTATACATGGTAAAGAATCTGCCTGCCAATGTAGGAGGTGCAAGAGACAAGAGTCATGGTTTGGTTCATCAGTCAGGAAGATCCCCTGGAGAAGGAAATGGCAATCTAGCCTGAAAATTCTAGGCTAGAAGAGGAAGCTGGTAGGCTACAGTCCATGGGGTCACAGAGTCAGACATGACTGACTGACTAAGCACAACACAAAATATACATTTAAATCTTGATTCCTTATGTCTGTTTATTCTTTGCTTTTCATATATCATTAACAATTATTTCTTGATTATACTTTCATAGGGAGCATCTGAGAACATGTCTTGAACATTTGCATTTCCAGTATACGGCAGTGCTGTCATATGGCAGTTTGAAATTGTAACAACAATCATAATGAAAGGAAGCAGATGTTCATTGCTGAGGAGGAATCCTATGTGATGCTACCACCAAAATATACATCTCCCAACTCAAAAAGATATTTTTCACTTCTCCTTTCTCAGAATTTCCTATGTATATTATTCACTGCAGGAAATAAAATGTTAGAGGTAATATCATAATAAAATTTAAGTGTCTTACCAAAGAAGAGTTTTTGGAAATTAACTTTAGAGATTTGAACAACTGCTTATTTCTTCTTTTTATTTCTAGGAGGTGAAACTTTTAAACTAGGTTTTCCTGAGATGGTTTATGGGTGGCTCATATACTAGGAAATATAGAAACGTGCAGGAATCTAGGGAGAAAAAAATATTTGTGTCTAAAGAATATGTTTAAAAATTATTTCTAGTGAATAGTGTCTTCACATCTTAGTGAATTTTATTGAGATATTTTGATGTAATGTTACTTTATTGAGACATTTTTCTCAAAACTCACTGGAACAGGAATAGTTTTTTAGTATACATAGAGCATTTTTTGGTGTCAATTTTGACTCTGAAATGCAGTACTTGGATGCACTCTCAAAAATGACAGAATGATCTCAGTTTGTTTCCAAGGCAAACCATTCAATATCACAGTAATCCAAGGCTATGTCCCAACCAATAATGCTGAAGAAGCTGAAGTTGAACGGTGCTATGAAGACCTACAAGACCTTCCAGAACTAGCACACAAAAAAGATGTCCTTTTCATTATAGGGGACTGGAATGCAAAAGTAGGAAGTCAAGAAATACTGGAGTAGCAGGCAAATTTGGCCTTGGAGTACAGAATGAAGCAGGGCAAAGACTAATAGAGTTTTGCCAAAAGAACACACTGGTCATAGCAAACACCATCTTCCAACAACACAAGAGAAGACTCTACAGATGAACATTACCAGTTGGTCAACACCAAAATCAGACTGATTATACCTTTTACAGCCAAAGATGGAGAAGCTCTAGAGAGCCAGCAAAAACAAGACCAGGAGCTGACTGTGGCTAAGATCATGAACTCCTTATAGCCAAATTCAGACTTGAAGAAACTAGGGAAAACCAATGGGCCATTCAGGTATGACCTAAGTCAAATCCCTTATGATTATACAGTGGAAGTGAGAAATAGATTCAAGGGATTAGATCTGATAGACGGAGTGCCTGAAGAACTATGGACAGAGGTTCATGACATTGTACAGGAGGCAGGGATCAAGCTCATCCCCATGAAAAAGAAATGCAAAGAGCCAAAATGGCTGTCTGAGGAGGCCTTCCTTACAAAGAGCTGTGAAGAGAAGAGAAGCAAAAGGCAAAGGAGAAAAGGAAAGATATACCCATTTGAATGCAGTGTTCCAAAGAATAGCAAGGACAGATAAGAAAGCCTTCCTCAGCGATCAATGCAAAGAAATAGAGGAAAACAACAGAATGGGAAAGACTAGAGATCTCTTCAAAAAAATTAGAGATACCAGGGGAATCTGTCATGGAAAGATGGGCACAATAAAGGACAGAAATGGTATGGACCGAACAGAAGCAGAAGATATTAAGAAGAGGTGGCAAGAATACACAGAAGAACTATAAAAAAAAGATCTTCACAACCCAGATAATCATGATGGTTTGATCCCTCACCTAGATCGAGACATCCTGGAATGCGAAGTCAAGTGGGTCTTAGAAAGCGTCACTATGAGCAAAGCTAGTGGAGGTGATGGAATTCCAGTTGAGCTGTTTCAAATCCTAAAAGATGATGCTGTGAAAGTGCTGCACTCAATATGCCAGCAAATTTGTAAAACTCAGCAGTGGCCACAGGGCTGGAAAAGGTCAGTTTTCATTCCAATCCCAAAGAAAGGCAATGCCAAAGAATGCTCAAACTACTGCACAATTGCACTTATCTCACATGCTAGTAAAGTAATGCTCAATATTCTCCAAGCCATGCTTCAACAGTACATGAACCAGGAACTTCCAGATGTTCAAGCTGGATTTAGAAAAGGCAGAGGAACCAGAGATCAAATTGCCAACATCTATTGGATCATTGAGAAAGCAAGAGAGTTCCAGAAAAAACATCTATTTTTGTTTTATTGACTATGCCAAAGCCTTTGACTCTGTGGATCACAGCAAATGGTGGAAAATGTTTCAAGAGATGGGAATACCAGACCACCTGACCTGCCTCTTGAGAAACTTGTATGCAGGTCAGGAAGCAACAGTTAGAACTGGGCATGGAACAATAAACTGGTTCCAAATAGCAAAAGGAGTACGTCAAGGCTGTATATTGTCACCCTGCTTATTTAACTTATATGCAGAGTACCTCATGAGAAATGCTGGGCTGGATGAAGCATAAGCTGAAATTAAGATTGCCAGGAGAAATATAAATAACCTCAGATATGCAGATGACACCACCCTTATGGCCGAAAGTGAAGAAGAACTAAAAAGCCTCTTGTTGAAAGTGAAAGAGGAGAGTGAAAAAAGTTTTAAGACTCAACATTTAGAAAACTAAGATCATGGCATCACGTCATGGCATATAGATGGGGAAACTGGAAACATTGACAGACTTTATATTTTTGGGCTCCAAAATCATTGCAGATGATAGTGACTGCAGCCATGAAATTAAAATACGCTTTCTCCTTAGAAGAAAAGCTATGACCAACCTAGACAGCATATTAAAAAGCAGAGACATTACTTTGCCAACAAAGGTTCGTCTAGTCAAAGCTATGGTTTTTCCAGTAGTCATGTATGGATGTGAGAGTTGGACTATAAAGAAAGCTGAGCACTGAAAAATTGATGCTTTTAAACTTGGTGTTGGAGAAGACTCTTGAGAGTCCCTTGGACTGCAAGGAGATCCAATCAGTTCATCCTAAAGGAAATCAGTCCTGAATATCATTGGAGGGACTGATGTTGAAGCTGAAACTCGAATACTTTGGCCACCTGATGCGAAGAACTGACTCATCTGGAAAGAGTCTGATGCTGGGAAAGACTGAAGGCACAAGGAGAAGGAGAGGACAGAGGATGAGATGGTTGAATTGCATCACTGACTCGATGGACATGACTTTGTGTAAGCTCTGGTGTTGGTGATGGATACGGAGGCCTGGCGTGCTGTAGTCCATGGGTTTGCAAAGAGTCAGACAGGACTTAGTGAACTGAACTGAACTGAATTTTAATTGTTTTATGATTCTTATTTGATAAGATGGGGTCGAGGATCTTCTCAGTACCATCTCCTGGTGCCTTGTGTGTTGTCTTGGGTGCATCAGCACATATGGGCACAAAGTTCCAATAATGTAATATCGATAAAAATATTTATTAAAAGTCACAACTAAGAATATTGCTTATATTTGATTCTCCAATTAAAGGTCACTTGCTCTGATCTTAGCCTAGCAGAGACAATAACTAAATAATGATAATACATTTGCAGGTAACAATATTATTTACATTAACAATGTAAGTAACAAGAATAAAAATAATATTTATATTACTGATAACTAATTATAGGTAACAATTGTTTTAATTTGTGCATTAAGAAAGTGATTAAGTTCTTAATCTCAGTGAGTCTCAGTGTTTTCAACTGTAAAACAGGCTTTAGTAATCATTCTCACTTGTTTTAAGTTTACACAGCTAATGAGTATGAGAGCTGAGACTCTAATCTAGGACTGCTGAATCTGAAATGATGGCACTTTCTCTTTAGTAAAAGGTTAGTTGTCCTAAGACTTGACTTTCTTATCTGTTCAAAGGCTGTTGACTCCAGCTTTCACGTTATTTTTATTGTATCATATATTTGAGCTAATTGCATGGTAGCAAACATTCAAAAATGAAAACGTTCAGTTAACAATTCAGACATTTTTGTCTCTGAGATATTCACCACATGGTAGATGTAAAAACTCAGAATCAAGAAAATTTTGAACTAACAATTTCAAGAATATATGATCCAATATCCTCGTTCTACTGATGACAACGCTGGATTGATGGCTCTCTGTACAAAACACAACAGGGCTCTTCATGAACCCAGCAAAAGCTAAAACTGATATTACAGTAATGGTATTTTTGGAGGCAATGGTTTGCTCTTTTGGATTTTTCATTTAGATAGTCCTATTTATATTTGGAGAAAGACGGTGCTCTGTCAAACTCTTAAGTAAAGAAAAAGCAATCCAGACCATTTGTGTAAACTGGTACGCACATCAGGGCGTTAGCAATCTTGGAGTTACCGTTTGAATTCTTTTGCTCACTTTTATGACCGGATGGTTTAAGATATTTAACACACGTGGCAATGCTGATGTCATGGCCTGACAATACAAGAATATTCTATAGAAACCAGACAGTAAATAAGCAATTGGCTTTATTCTTTGTAATATGAGTTCTCCACGATCTGGCGGGACCAAAGCATCATCACTTTAGCTCATGAGCTATGCCAGAGCCCAAGTCACTGCTCACAGAGAGGTAAGAAATGTTCCCAAATGACATCAACAGTTTGTGACTCCATGACAATGAAAGGTGTGGGGAGTTTCACTTTATCATCTTAAAGAATTTTCCCTTTAATTTACCATGTTTCATTGAATCTAAGATGCCACAAAGATGCACATTACAGTTTAATGGTGTTCACTGAAACCTAGGTTGCATTCTCTCAACTTAAATCTGTATTATCCTGAGCTGAATGAATTCTCTCCATAATAATAAAGTGAAAATAATCTGCTGCTGCTGCTGCTGCTAAGTCACTTCAGTTGTGTCCGACTCCGTGCGACCCCATAGACGGCAGCCCACCAGGCTCTGCCGTCCCTGGGATTCTTCAGGCAAGAACACTGGAGTGGGTTGCCATTTTCTTCTCCAATGCATGAAAGTGAAATGTGAATGTGAAGTTGCTCAGTCGTGTCCGACTCTTGGCGACCCCATGGACTGCAGCCCACCAGGCTCCTCCATCCATGGGATTTTCCAGGCAAGAGTACTGGAGTGGGGTGCCATTGCCTTCTCCCCAAAATAATCTAGGACAGCAGAATTATTTTTCCAGTTTCTGTTAGTTTATCAGTCCTCAAAATATAATTGAGTGCCTCTTTCTGCTTGAGGAAGTGCTAGACATGACCACCTGGGACTTGACCTCAGAGAGCTTACAGTTATACGTGCATTTGTGAAGCAATGTGATAAGTGCAATTAACAGTCATATACAGAAGAAATTATAGCACCTGTCAGAGCATAAGTAGGGTGTGTGGGCTAAGAACAGGGTTCTTAAGTTCTTAATTACAGTAATTATTAATAATTGCTAGTGACAATGATGCAACATATACTCTTGCTATTATATAATGAATAGTTTTCTGCCCCTTTAGTTGGTATCAGCAATCAAGAATTCTCTCTTTGAAAGTAACATTTACTAGTATATTAGGTTGAATAATATGAAATTGTTGTTTCTATAGGTTAAAAATAGCTGAATTGTGGCAATTCATGTGACTCAACCTATTCATCTTGCTGAATAGAAATTTCCAAGTGAGTCTTTCATGCTGTTTTGTGCCTTCTTTTTTGCTGTTGCTTAGATCTTATGAGAAATACAAAATCAGTACTTTTCAGTTTTGATGACTCTATTCCTCTTACCAAATAGCAAAATTTATATATATGTATATTTTAATATGTGATTGGGAACTAGAAGAAAGAAATTTTGAATTAAAGTAGTAGATTTCTTTTCTTTAATTTGATCATTGACCTCTAAGACAACTCTCAAAATTCCCAAGAAGACACGAGATACTACCAGATCCCGTAAATAAACATGTCCAAGTTAAGTAACTGTTCTGGGACATGAAAAACCGTTGACTTGTTCAGCATACGGTCAAAAAGAAAGTTCATACTGTTTTTTGGAAGGGGCCCCACTCCTGGTTTAATTCTGGGTTCTTTATGGTCATAGTTTTATTCAA